>NW_009914062.1:0-30704 GCF_000696875.1 Nestor notabilis
GCCTCCTCAGCGGCGAGGAACGCAGCAGCTTACGCCTCTTTAGGAGATCATTTGACAGAACAGGAATAATCTCTTTAAAGTCCTTCTCAGCGCAACAGTGCTGCTAGTGAATCTATGTTACCCGAAATAAAGGTGCCTGATGCGATCGGCTAAAACATAAGGTGGCACCATGTTTTGAAAAAATACTTGTCTTTTATTTGTCTTCATTACGTTTGAGCAGCATTTATTGAAACTCACGTTCAAAAAAGAGCCTGCGTAGACTCACAGTGCAATTCATGTGAGACTGCACAGGCATCAAATCAAGTTTGTTAGAAGTCGGATGATTACTAAGAATTTTGGGGAATTTCACACCAACCATTGACCCTCCCCAGAGCCTACATCCATATGGGGTCAAGTAAGCCTATCTGAACTTGGGCTTAGCTTTAAACAGTAACTTCTATGGCTGCAAGTTCCAGCATGAGCAAGAGAAGTATAATTACAGAACTTGATGTGAAATGGAGAAAATGCTATGATAGTGTTTTGGCTCTTCTTGGCAAAGGATGGGCACCAGTTAAATGTGATTGGACTGGAAATAAAAGCTGGTGGTTATCTTCTACAGTCTTTTGTAGCCAAAGCAAAATAACTTCAGAGGTTCTGGGCCCATTTCCTACTGTTTTGTTGTCCCTATTACAAAAGAAGTGCAATTTTTTCAGAATAAGAGTATTTTATTTTTTTTGTCCAGGTACAGGGTGAGACTAAATAGAAACTCACAAGAGATTTGTATTGTGAAGTAACCTCTATGAAATAATACCATAGCACATCCTGCTCACTGCAGAGGGGTTCGACTAGATCACCTTTGAAGGTTTCTTCCAACCCAGACTATTCTGTGATCAGTTACTGGAAAACCTGTGCTGGGACTAATATTGCTCATCAGCTCTTTTCAAAAATATATACAGAATTACTGCAAAACTGTCTAATGCTACTGGTCCTCACACAGAAGCCCTACCTACCCATAAGACTTCAAATCTTAATTTCTTTAGAAAGAAACTCACAAAACTGTAAATAAGACTTTTCAGAATGAGCATTTGCTTTGTTCTAGGAGAATGAGAATATTACTGATTCCTGAAAATTTAAAAAGAAACCCAAAACTTGGGGTCATTACTCTTTCCCAGTGTAGGTGCGTGCATTTAGTTTGTTCTACTATCTTTAGCTTTCCTGTGAGAAACACCTGTCCATAGCGTAAGACACAAACATCTACTTCTGTAACAGTATTCAGTGCTCACATGTTCCCAAAGCACCCAGACCAACTCCCATTAAACCAACAGTACAGGATCTTTGAACCAGAATTTTGCTTTCCCCAACAACAAAAGAATTCAGACAGGCAGAAAGGACTATCCAAAAGAAACTGCCACAAAGTTTCTTGCTTCAGCGCGGACATGTATATTGAATATTTTATATGCTACAAGAATGTTATTGTTAGTTTCACATTTTCTCAGAACATTATCAAAAGGAACTAATTCACCTTATGTTCTACAATACTTGAGTGCTTTGCATAAAGAGATTATTTTGGAAGCATAGAAATCTGACAAAAATAACAGTGATTGACTTGAAATTTGCTCATTAATTTCTTTACCTTCTGTGAGGATCCTCACCAATGAATATGTACAAAACATATCCAGGGTCACCACTTCACAGAGGATTTCTCCTACAATCAATTGATGAGCATACCAAAGTCTCCTTGAAATGTATTCACACAGTTATAGTGCAGCACAGAGAAGATAACAATACGATATTGCCAGACCCAGAGCAGTATTCTGCACTTAGGGATAAGGTGTCTGGGGGGGAAAAAAGAATAATCTGCTTTTACAAAAAGCAGGAACTAAAGTTCCATTAGAGCCTTATCTGTTCTTAACTGACCTTATCTGCACCTACCATTTCCAGGAGGGTGTACCTGTCCTAGGAATTCAAGTTCAGTCCACCACTGTCCAAAACAGACAGATTTTCTGACTTACTGCAAAGCTGTTGCAGGACTGATTCTGCTCACAGTTTTATGTGAATACAATGGGTTCTTCAGTTTAGCCTTTTAAAATATGTTCTTATACAATGTTAATTCCCATCTTCCAGCTATTTTAAACACCTTATATGACACTGAGATCATTGGAAATTATGGAGCTTGTCCTCCCAAAACACATTTCTGGGCATATGAAGGAGAAGAAGGTGATTGGGATCAGTCAGCCTGGATTTACCAAAGCTAAATCATGCCTGACCAACCTGACTGTGATAAAATGACAGAAATAATAAAGTGATAAAAAGTCGATGAGGGGACACCAGCTGTTGTTTCCTTTGACTTTCTCAAGACTTTCAGCGCTGTCTTCCACAACATTTTTGTATCCATGTCAGGATGGTAAGGTCTAAGTGTGTGAACTATATTTAATTTAGTTCATATATTTAGACATAAACATAATTAAAAAATGGGTAAACTAAAAAACTGGTTGAATGATGGGGCTCAGATGTGGCAGTAGAAGAGACAACAGGTGTAAGCTGAAATAATAACATAAGGATAACTTTTCCTTAAGAACAGAGGCAAGCAGTGCAGCAGGTTGCCAGTGAGGCTGTGCAGTCTCCATCCTCAAAGTTTTTCAGGACCCCACTGGGCAAAGCCCTGAAGACCACAGAGGTGGCCCTGCCCTGAGCAGGATGAGCCACGGGCCTCACATGTACCCTTCCAGTGTAAATTTTCTACCATTCCTAGTCTTGACTCCAAGTAACTTACATACTCACATAAGGACGTGGGGATTTAATTCATTACTGAGTAGCTGCTAAATATAGTTGAGAAATAGTAGCTACTACTTAGAAAACAACTGTTGGATCAAGTTACTAACATACGTATTTCCAATTAAAAGCAAGACCATAACTGCACAAAACAGTTAAAAATCTTTTTTAAGATGTTGTGTAGATTTGGTTGAGGCAAATGAAACTGCTTGCAGCTTGCCACCCTATAAATGTCTGTATGTTTTGCAACCTAAGGAGAAATATAAGCAGCATAAGGAGGTTGTTGGAATTACACTAGACAAAATACAAAATCATTTTGTCTATGACCTGATGCAATGTTTTTACAATTTTCCTGAAAAGCAGGAAGTTTGCTGCCCTAGAAGGCAGAAAATGCAGATATCAGCTAAATAACTGTAATCAAACTGAGTTCAGGGAAGGAGGAGAATTAAAATTTTTTAGTTCGTCTAAAAATGGCTTAGCTCTTGGAATTTCAATTTAGCTGGTTTGAATTTGGAGTAAAGTATTTGGCTATTTCCCTGCAAACAGAAGTTTATAATAACATGCTGACTGTCTTTTAACTACCATAATACTAATAGGCCATTATAACATGTGCCACTGGGCATTCAAAAAAGACCATCCTGCTTTTATGTGAAGTCACTTGAAGAACCAAATGGTGAAAAAAATAAACACAATTTGAAGGGGCACATTGCAAACATATTAACTCATGCCTTTTTCAGTATTTTTGTCACCAAGAGGCAAGGTGTAAAGAAGCATCATCAGAGGCAAGTGTGGAAGGAATTGGGAAGGCTGCAATGTATTCTGCAGAGACCTGCAATCTGCCCATCTGTTGACAGGGAGGGATTACATCAAATCCCATTGAGCTTTCATATTCACAAATCCAGGAGGAGCAGTAATTGGTTTACTGAAGTTTGTTAGATTCATAATTTCATCACAAATTCCTCTCAAGGCAAGTTCATTCACAGTATTAATTTTTTTCCCTTTTCAATGGCTCATTTATTCTGTAGCACTATAAATATTATGTGAATGAAAATCACAGGAAATGGCTATTCTGTGCTCCAGTGCCTTATTAAAAGATATCTGTTTCCAGAAAAAAATAAATCATAACAGTAATTATATCTGCATTTACACAGCTCCTTTCGGAAAGATTATCTAGGACTCTTTATAGAGCATAAAATTACAAACCCATAGCACTGACTATATGCAAACAATCAGATATATTCCATTTGCAGCTGTGAAGACTGCCATAAACATTTATATTCATGCCAGTTCATCTGTGCTAGGATTAATGGAGTGAGAAAAGCTGGCCAAGGACACCTATTTAAAGAACCAAGAGGTTTAAGTACATGGAACCAGCACAGTAACTTCTCATCTAAAGTACAGCTCAGCTAATGACTATGTAACTTGTAATTCTTACTGCAAAGGTGATGTTTTGGGCCCAATCCCACCTTGTCCTGCCAAGGAAATTTTGCTTGATGTGTCAGGAGCCATTTTGGTGTGTGTCCTCAGAATACTTGCACAAAACTAAGAGGAAAAGGGCTTTGCACAGACTAGAATCAGCCAAAGTATGCATACTCACAGCCTGGGGTGGATGAGACCCTCATCTCATCTGTGAGGCTTCTTGGGGCAGAGTGGAAGAAAAGGCCTCCAGTGCAGCAGAACATGGCCAGCCTGGCAGTCCTGAACTGAAACAAGATTTCAGGGAAATATGCAGATTTTCAATGTTTAACTCAAACTGCAGGCTTTCAATGCTCCTCTTTCACGTAATAACTCTGTGTTGCTGGAAGACCACAGGTGTTGCTGCATTTTAACCTTCACACTTCCCAGGTGCCTGGAGCTCCATCTCTGTGCAGGCTTAGAACTGTCTTAGTCCCACCAAGGCTGAGAAACACAGCATTTCCCACCTTAAGCTAAGTGAAACCCAGGGACTAAAGGCCCAAATATGTAGGCTTCCTTACACATCACCTCCCACGATCCAACTCCCATGTCCCACACCCTTCACAAAATTACTACTACAGCTTGCTATAGAAACTCAGCCAGAGAAGGGATGGAGGTGCCTAACATCCTCCACATAAGAAATAAAATCAAACTCAAGCCCTTCAGGACCAGAAGAAAACAAGAAGATACCCACTTCTGTTTTGCAGGAAAATGCTCTCACCAGGATAGTAACTATTTTGGCAGAGACACTCCTTACCTCTGCTGCTGCTGCTGAATCTCTGTCAGCAAAGCAGGTTTTACTGGGCTGCAAAGCCAGATTAAGAGATAATTCCTCTGTAGCCTGGTGATCAGGCTATTTAATGTAAAATGCAGAGAAAGTCCTGGGAAAGAATCCCCTTCTGCTGGCATGTTTTAAACAGAAAATGTGAGCTCTGCTTAACCCTTACAAGAAAGAGGATAAAAATCTATCCCCAAAGCAGCAATCCAGTGAGTGGCTACAAAGCTCTCCTTTCATCAGCACTGAGGGAGGGGATGCCACCCTGGTGTGCTCCTCCTATGTGAGGTCACCGTGTTGTGGCATCTGGTGTCATGTTTACAGTGACCAGCACAGAAAAGAGATTCTGGAACCGAGCAGGCTTGCCTAGGGCTATACACGTATACAAGGTCTATACAATCAGACATGGTGGCATCCTAGCACAGCTACATGCTTTTAGGGCCAGCTCTAGAGAACCTCACTGTGTCACACAGAGTTCAGGTTAGGATCAACAGCCCCCAGAAGATGCAGATGGAATGTTAAAATTCATTTAATATTTAAAAAGGGCAGAGGAATGTAGCAAATACAGCAAATATTTATGTGTATATATATATAAATACAAATATTTAAAAAATACATATATACACACAGGCATATATATTGAAATGTGTCAAGTAAATGCATACATTTTACTTGGTGATATAGAAGTTTAGCAGCTCTTGAAGCTTGGAAACACCCTTTTTGACCATTTTAAACCTACCCAAGTTTGGAACACCAAATAAAATCTGACTGGTTCAAGCACAAGACTAATGAATAAATAAGAATTATAATTCTCTCTCTTCTTTCTCCCTATGAATGTAATAGCTGTGAGAGGTGTATCTGAAGAGCTCTCCTTGGCAACAAAGTAGTGACAACCAACTGTAACATGCAAATGCCATGGTCTTGTCCTAGAAACACGTATGTAGTTCAGATGACTTTGCCCTTCAGTTGCTGTTAACAACCACGCAAAAAATTATCAGCTTTGAAAACAGTTTTCTCTGTGAACAACTGTTCACCAAAGCATGAAACCAACCCTTCAGAACCACACAACAATGGTCTGACTTCCACTCACAACAGCTATGAAGACGTAAGTGGCTAAGCCAGAGATGAAGACTCTTTTATTCCTGTCCCGCTTGAAACCAACTTGTTTGGTGTTACATTCTGCTTCCTCACTAGGTGAACTGATAGTAGGCAGCAGAGGAAAAATAAAAACCACTTAAATGATTTGCTCATCCTTCGGCAACAGAACAGAGAAATGCATCACACAAAATGAAATGCCCCTTGTAGGAAAGGATTATTTTATATGCAAATATTAGTTCTTACAAGAGATCTCATATCTCCTCAACTAGCAATTTTTGAAAAGCTGCAATCTTGTGTAGGAGATTTCCCTAATTGTTCCAGCAATAAACCAAAAATTGCACTAGGACTTTTTGGCCTACTTGTTTCTCTGGTACCTTCTCCCATATGCTGCTGACTGCTTCCAGCTGCCACACTCAGTGCATTTAGTTGATATTTGCTTCCACTACCTGAAAATTTATTCTTCAAGTTGTTCTTTAATGGTCTATCACTCACAACTCATGTTTTGGAAGTTAAAAGTTTCTCTCTGGAGACACTGCTTTAACGCCCTGCTTGAACATCAGAAAGCAGTATAACATAGCAAATTATACCTACAGTATTATACATGCAATATCCAGTGAATTTACTGTTAGTAAATGACTACACAATGGTTTATATTATTCTTATTTTCACAGTTGACCACATAGACCTCATCAGTAGTTACTACATACTAAAGATTTAAAAAAACAAAAACAAAACAAAACCCAACAACAACAAAAAAGGCACTTTTTTCTCACTTTTTTCTAGCCAACCTGCACTGATTTTCCCCCAGAACACAATGGCAACCTCCGTTCTGGCATTAACACTTCTGGTTGGGTCTTCATATGAATTCCACTTCAAACAAGAACCACTTTATTCCCATAGTTCCACGTACTGTATACCTGCAAGTTAACTGAGGACTTCAAATCAACTGCATGCCAGTTCCTTGTCAGTCAGGCTAATTCCCACAGATTAGAGAATGAAATCCTTACAGTCCCCCAGGTCCTAAACCCTACCATTAGAGCATTTTGTTTCTTCCTAAATCATCTTTCTAGAGAAAAAAAAAATAAAAAAAAAAATTACCCATTGATTATTACTATCTTCATCAGAGGAGATGAACTAAACCCACTAATCTCTGACTGTGAATTAGTTCCCAGACTATCTACTACCAACACCATGCATGTTTACCCTGATTAATTCAATGATCGCATGGTTACTTGTTGTCAGTAATAAACCCACAACCACAAATCCCTTCCCCCTGCTTTTCTGGTATCTCTATGCCACTGCCCTCCAAGGAAGGCTAGGCACATTTACTCTGAATAGGAGGTTTTGAAACTCCATGAAAAGTGGTCAGAGACATAAAATCTAGATCATTCTTTTGTTCTTCACAACAAAATGAAGATTTTCCCTAAATTCAGAGGAATATTTTCCCTCCTGATTTCTTGATGCCTCTAGATAAAGGCTTGTTCCCAAATCTGTGGGCATCACTTGGCAGGGGTACGTATTCTCTTACTTGAACAGAAGCCTGAGTTCACCTTTTCAGACTTTGTCTATACCTTCTCCACTTCTTCATGTACTTCAGTTCTTCCCCTTTTCCCAGTCTGTTTCTCCCTCAGAAAACAGAGAAGACTTAAATTATCATGGAGAGCTTCCACGAAAAAGATGACAGCAAAGAAGTGTTCCTTTTTACCACCTCAAATATACACACACAAACTGTTACCAGTCCATCAAATACACCTGCCAGAAGACTGGCAGGAGAGAAAAAATACCCACTTTTCTCCAAATGCTCTTTTTTCTGTTCTGGATAAAGGGTGAGTTTCAATGCACTTTTGTCAGTCTTTCTAAAAAGCACTAACTGGCATGACTGTGTGGCTGCCCTTTTGGTTCCACCTTTGGATCACAGTATTTTGATTCACTTTTTTTTCTCTGAGTAAGCATGAATACTTAATATGAGAGTCTTTAAAATATAACCAGGAGTAATATTAGACTCCCGAGGATTAAAATAAAAAGAGACCTTGCCATCAGTTCAATGCAAAAGCAGAATTGCAATTTTTTTACAACACTGAGGCATGTACAATAAGTGAGCAGGGAGCAAATAATTACTTTTCTAGTGCCAATGATCTTATAATGCATGTGGCTGGAGTGGACTGACTTGAGCTAAGAGGTGCAGAAAGGAGGCTTCTCCATAGCATCCATGGAAAATCACAGAGCACTGACTTTCCAGGTTTTCTGATTCTTTTCTAAAGTTGGCAGTATTCGCTTCTTAAAACACTCTGCATAGCTGTTATTTATTTACCATTGAAAATTCTTGATTGTTTGGAAATGTATCGTACAGTAGAAAAAAAAATCTAAGGTGTATATAAATCTTTTTCTTCAAATAAATGTTCTATCCAGTTGAGCAAGAAAGATTGTAACCACTGAATGCCTTCAACTTCACCTCTCAAAATCATTTCTATGTTAATGCATTATTATGTGATAGACTTTGAGCAAGGGTCAAGTAGCTCTTAGAAGTAGGAACATTGTGCAGTATTGTGAAAGTTAATGGAAACATATTTAAAGTATATTGAAAAGAACAAAGTTGGATTAAGAATACCTTTAAGTATTCCCCAAATTCATTTTTATGTTGATTATGGTCTTCACAGGAAATGATCAAATATTTCAGGTGGACCTGAGTTTTTTTTCAAGTATTATACAGAAAAGACTGATATGATTAACATTTTAGTTTAAAATCTCTTCCCGCTTCCATGTCCATGTGTTGCTCTCCACCCCATTCCTAATCTTTATGCTGAAGTATTCCAGAGCTGGATTAAACACCCCCAGAGAAAAGCACAGCAGCAAGAACCATCAGTGTTTGACTGAATCAAATGACCGTTAGGAACAATCACTTCTATAGTTAAGAAAAATTTGTCTCCAGGTATATGCTGAGCCTAACAAATGAATAAGAGGAAGGCAGGTGATTTTCTGACTGAAACCTCTGTATCTGTAACCATTACATAGGTTGTGCCAACAGAGAATAACTGTTTAGAAACATCCTTATTAGGCCCTCTTAGATGCGACAACAAAAGGAAGAAAACTGTGCTGATGCTCTAGTAGTTTTCATTATCCATTTGCCCTTATTTTTGCTTTCTCCCATGTCACTGTATGCATGAAGCCACATCTACAAATTTACTTGCAGAACCACGGTGCTGTCATCTTCAAGCATCTCCTTCACTCCCCTTCCATAATTGCCAAATGCAAGTGGATAAAGATGGAGAACACAGTTTTGTAATTTAACTTTTACTCATACTTGTATTTTAGCGTAAAATCATAGAATAGTTAGTGTTCGAAAGAACTTTAAGATCAGCTAGTTCCAACCCCCCTGTCCTGTGGGCAGGGAAACCACACACTAGACCATGTTGCCCAAGGCTCTGTCCAGCCTGGCCTTGAACACTGCCAGGGGTGGGTCATTTACCACTTTTCTGGGCAACCTGTTCCAGTGTCTCACCGCCCTCACAGTAAAGAACTTCTTCCTTATATCTAACCTGAAAATATAATTCCAAATATGGTACAGATCTCAACAATGACTTTTCTCTCTCCTTTTTAAATGCTAATTATGCTCACGTAATTTGTCTTGATCAAAATAGCCTCCTTGTTTAAGCTTGTTTCCTATCCCTATTGTCTCCTTTCTTTCCAGCTCTCTTAGTACTTTCCCTTCCTCTTAACTCTTCTTTCTCCATTCTCTGTATAAATGCACCAAAATTTCAACTAGTTCCAGGCCTCAGTGATGCATCCCTGTTCCTCCTGCCTTGCCATTCACCAGCTTTCCAGGTCCTGCTTATATTTCCTCTGTGCCTCCCCCTGTCAGTTCCTACACCTCACTCTTTTCTTCCTCCTGTCTCTAGAGCACCTCTTCTCTCTTGGAAACTCTTGTTCTCTGCTATGTTATTTCCTCCTCATGTATCTGGATGATCTAATTCTCTTTCTCTTCACGTCCTTCTCTTTGTATCATTCTCTTGGCTGTCCCTACCTCTTTTCTTGTGCATTCTTCTCCCAGCTGGCTTTTCTGAGGGGCTCTTGGAGGACTTCTTTCAGCTGCTGAGGTCTCAGTAGTCACATCCTGAATTCAGTGGAATCCACATCCTCTCTGCTGTTATTTCTCTCCTTACCTCTCCACTGGTACTCTACTTCCCAAACACTACCATGCAATAATCAACTTTTATAAAACTTACAGATTTCCAAACTTGGCTATCAGCTCTCTGTTGGCTTTTCTACATCTATGTTTTTCCACAAATACACACTATCCTTCAGAGCATTCTGTTCACATATATTTCATTCCTGGTGCACTCCCACTTGCAATTCATATCCACTGATCAGAAGTATCTATGGAGACCAAACTCCTATCACAAGTGTGCCAGCATCTGGAAACAGCCCCATATCTGACTGAGCGAGGTAAGGGATTCCACGTCCCTCTTGACAGCATGAATTCTAGGTGTTTTGACACTATAGAGAAACAGATAGAGAGAGCTCATCCTGAAAAGCTGTGACTGCTGGGTAGGAGACTTGGATTTACTCCTAGAATCAACATCACACTTCATTCCCTTCTACTCACCTAGACCGAATTAGATGGGATCCTGATATGAAGGAAGTAATGCTCACAGTCTAGGTTGGTGAAATCACTCTGTTCAAAAATGAACTTCAGAGCAATACTCTATGAGCACATGAAGTCATTATGATGCAGCTGCTCTGCAGCTCTCAGTAATGGACACAGTTCAGTAAAAAAACAGAGGGACTGCTGAGCTTTGACCACCCTCTGTCCTGTCCTGTCTTCAACTCCTTTCTCTCCAAATGAAAAAAATAATGGTGAGAGTGAGGAATATCCCATGATTATGCCATGCCATGAGCACAAGGTGAATCAAGGCTCAAAACAATACTGTTGCAGAAACCAGGAATTGCACTGGAATAGGTTGCCCAAGGAAGTTGTGAATGCTCCATCCCTGGAGGTGTTCAAGGCCAGGCTGGACAGAGCCTTGGGCGACATAGTTTAGTGTGTGGTGTCCCTGCTCATGGCAGGGGGGTTGGAACTAGATGATCTTAAGGTCCTTTCCAACCCTAACTATTCTATGATTCTATGATTCTATATGTACAGGTAGACAACAGTGCTGGGAAAGGTCATGGTCCCTAGTACCTCCTGGTCAACCAGCCTAAGTATATGTCCCAGGTAAATTGAATAATAAACATACAATGGAGTTAGCACAGGGCACAATGGTAATCATTTTAATGGCCTCAATGTGCAGTTCAGAACAGAGGAATTTGTCTAAATAATGTGCTTGCTAGGCTTGGTTGTATCTGTAATGGCCATGACATTAGCAGGTCAACATCAAACACAGAATAGTAAAACCAACTTAGCTATAAAAGAATACCAACGATCCTGCAAATTTCTCTGCTGCTCTTGCTCATCCATTACATGTTGTATCTGATAGCAGATTAAGAAAACTGACAAATTATATTCAGTAAATTCAAAACGTGAAACACTGGAACTATTTTGCATTCTTGCTGATAATTATAACTGATCTCAAATATCAGACTGTTACCAATCTTCATATAATGAGACAGCAGCTCATTAAGGAAGAAAAATTGAGATTTTGTTTGCATTGTACTGAATTATAATTATCTGGAAATAAATACTCTATTGTTATACATTCAGAAGCAAACATAATTTTGATGCAAATACAACATATTAAACCCCATTTCTTACCTTGCACCCTTTTGGCTAAAATGTTACATCTACATTTTTGAATTATAGAGGTACATATAATTGCAAATAGAAAGATCAGTATCTAAGTGAATTTTCTCATTGGAGATAATTCTGTGATCTAATTATTATTTTCAAGAAAGAAAAGCACTTCATTTTATGATTTATGCAAGTTGGATATCTTATACTTACATTCAATGCAACTAAACTTTATTAATTTTAAATTAGAATAATACTAGGAAGTAAAGGTCCTGCTGAGTATAACTTGAAACAACTAAGAAATAATGCTTACGTAAGGGAGGCATGAACATAGACCCATTAATTATAGAAGCCCTTATTTCTAAATAGCTGCACACTTTTTGTAAGGGAGGGTGAAGAAATATTTTCATTTCTTCAAAACCAACAAAAACTTCTCACAATAGTAAGTGATATATGAGCCTTTTTTTTGCAAAGTTAAGTTATTAAGAGTTCAGCTGGTTTTGCCTAGGGACATTTATTTATACCAGTAAGACAAACTATTTTGTTAATTCAGAAAAAATTGCAACAATCTCTTCATCCAAATTCACTTTTTGATTAAGATGAGTATGAACAGTTTCAATCAGGAAGTGAATTTTCAGGATGATAAGCTCTGAAGTAGTACACTTCAAGCAAAGATCTACATATCGTTTTTACTATAGCAAAGCTTGTGTTATGTTATGTGTCATTTTAAGCTGCTAAACTTGATATGACAATTTTTATTATTTTTTTCTCTAGGAAGTACCATATTCCTATTCTAGAATATGATATGACAAAGGGAAGCTTTTCCTCCTGTTCGTTTCCCCTTGGGAACTACCTCTGACAAAGTGGCACCCCTGAGCATACTTCAAACAGGGAACTTTCTTCTTACACACACAGGTAAGTACCTCTGCTGTTATTATAGGTAGCTAACTTTTATTCAACATAAAAAAAGGAAAGAAGTGTTTTCTTTCACTTGCAAGAGCAATCAACCTTGGTCAGTGATGATATGCTGCCTTACTGGCTCCACCAAAAACTTTGGCTATTTTAACTTCATGATTTATATTATCTATTGCCAGTTAACTTGCTCATAGCTTTGCTGTTCATTAACTGGAACGCATCAAATTTTCTTCCACAGTGCTGTTTTATGGACCACTCGGTTTCACAAATCAAAGACAGTCACAGTGAAGAATGAAAGTTGAATTTTTACCCCCTTGAGAATAACAAGTTCTCTTGAAGAGGATTCAAAACTTCTGTCTTCACTACATAAAGTATTGGTGATCAAAACAGACAGAAATGGCACCAAGCAAAGTAAAATGAGATCAAAACCAGGACACAGACAGCTTGCCACAACTGGAAACCAGTAAGTCACCGTGAGCTTGAGGGAGAGTGAGGGTGATAGTCCATGTATGTATCCCCTGAGACATGACCAAAGCTTTCACATACTTGTTTAAGGACCAGCTGAAAGTCTGCAGAAATTGTCTCCCTTCTTGCCAGTGTCTGTTCATATGTACTGTTTTTTGGGTCCTAATATGCAACGGGAATTGGTTTATGAAATCTGATGTGCAAATGACTTGGCACTCTCCCCATATCTCACTGCCATCCCCTCCAAAAGAAAAGAAAATAAACCCCTAAGAAATCCTTTGTGTTTGCAAAGAGCTGTACCATCCCCATATACGGATCTTGAAGCAATCCTCTGATTACCATTTGCTTTCAATGTACATCTTTCAATTTGGTCAAAAATAAGACTTGTAAATTTAGAGGGCACTTTGTAAAAATAGTTGCAGCAATAACACCACTACTAATAACAAGGATGGAGATCTTTTTAAACCATGAACAAATTTTGATTTTACTCTAAAATTAACTTGTGAAGAATGAGAGCATTTTATAATACTTATGTTCACTGTTTACTTCCTCTATTCAGCTTTCTGGATGCCATTTATAACAGGAAAGAATGAGTCACTGTCTTGTCTTCGGATGAGGCCTCAAATATAGTTATATGTAATCATATAAACTGGCACAGATAGGAACTCAGAGGCAGGTGCTTTTCAGGAGACAACAATAACAATATCTACCAAGTAACAATGAAATCTCTATTCTGGGATTAAATATAACATGAGAAAGAAATATGCTTCTTAGGAACCAGAAAGACAGAGAGTCTTGATAAGACAGTGGAACCCTGATAACCCTCTTGAGGACTTGAGCAAGGACTAAGAGTGGTTTTGTGGCTGCTGAAGGTTTGCCAAGAGGGCATTTTAACTTGGGAACTTTATTTTCCTGCAGCCACTAAATCCTCACTCTTTTGAGAAAAGCTACATAGCCTGGACAAAAATCAATGCCCGTTGCTGAAAACTTTCCATAGAGCGTCTCTATTTCAGAGTTCATTTAGCTTTACTCCCAGGAGATGACGAAATAAGCAAATGTGTCTCAGCTTTTAGGAGCACCCTAAATTTGGAGTACCAAATAAGCCCATGGCCTTAGGGCATGGATAAGCTGTGGCCAGGATGGGTTAAGTGAGGGTTTTCAGGAAGGCTTAAAAAAAGGCTAGATCAAGCGGAAAATCTCATTTGTACAAATGGCTGACAATCAGTGTCAGGAATGTTAATACAGAATGCAGATTCCAAGATACATTTTACGCTGAAATATTAACCGAAAATGATGGTTTTCTGATTTATAATTACTGCTCTTTTCTTGATAATTTGCAGCTCTGAAGACCTTGCAAAGACTCATGAAGGTAAAAAGGAAACGTAAACTACAGAGCTACTTACGCTACCTATTTACTTACAAAAGTAATAAATCTGTCTACCTTCATCAAAAAGCCAAAAAAAACCACACAGACACTTCTACACGCAGAAACCCTGAATACACTGAATTTTTCTTCATCTCTCTGACCAAAACTCAACTCTGCAACAGATGGCCCCATTCCTTCTGACCTTTGCTTTTAGGGCAGCTCCTTCTGCATCAGTCCTACCTCTCAGTCTAGAATTTCATAGTTCTTACAATATACCGTACCAGCCCAGAGCCCATCCAACACCTTGCACAACCTTAGGGCCCCTTACAATTAATGATATCTCCAAAGGGAATGCTTGTTAATTTACACCCTGGGTTTCTTTAGTCACTTAACACAAAGATAACACATATTTTTCTTAATTCTGAACAGTGTTCTAGAATAATTTGGAGGTACTTAGTACTCTGTGGTTTTTTAAGGCCAGTTAATAATGATCAGCAGCACTGATTCAGCAGGCTGGAAGTGCAGAATTCAATTTTCCTCACTTCTCATATACAAACCAGGAAGCATTAATATCCCACACAGACTCCAGGATTACAGACACTAGGCAGGGCAGATTTCTTCCTTTGCTTTTATGTTCAATATAAAAGGCTTTAGAAGCTTCAGCACTGATTCTGAAGCATACTAAAGAAGACCATGTACATGTTATAGATTACTGAAGAGTTCCTTCTACAAAGAAATTTCATCTGCATTTCAAAATATCTTTCCTTTGCACAATACAATCCTGAAATTGCTGTGGGACATCATAGCCTTTAAACCTTTAACATGGCCCTTCTGCGTCAACTCATTTGCTAATGTCTCCTGTTAACTGATCTTAGCCTGGCCTCAATCTTCTTTTAATGAAAGAGAAGGAAGAGGATACTTTAACAGCTATTATTAGCTCTTAGTACCTGTCTGCAGAAAATGAAACACAGCCTTTAATTCCCCAGACTCTCTTACAGGCCCAATAAGACACTTTTCAAGATAATCAGCATATGTAAAAAACTCATAATGGGTGAAAAACGATGTGGTGTACAGTGATTCCTTCACTTCTCTATCTGGAGAAGAACCTTACCTGAACGTTTTTTTCTAAAGTGTGCTAATTTAACCTTTACACTTAGAAAACACATTTTAACTCCTGTAACGTTATCTGAGGCTTGGGGCAACTACATGGGGTTTTGGTATGGCAGGATTTTTGTACCAACTTAAAAATCTATATGCAACACGAGGACCTTTTTGTTGTCCATAATTTTCAAATGATGCAATTAATGCTCTTATCTTACTACAGGCTAAAATGTTGAATCTCCTTCCAGAGTTGAGAGCTTTACAGCCTGTATTCCTGAAGGACACGATGTAAGTTCTGTCAGAAGACACACTGTTGTACTCAGCACAGTAATGTTTTTGAAGCACAGGATAGGTTTTACACAGTTTGTCAAACACACGTAAAGAAGCCAATGTCAGGACAGGACCAAAGACCTTTATTCATCCTACAGCAGAAAATCGCCAGCAGAATGAATGTTGCAGATGCTCAGAAAATAAGAAAATCTGCTTTCATTTCTGAAAATGAACATTGATTTCCTCATGACTGTGTTTTTTCTAATAATGCAAGGAATCTGTTTTTTTGGTTTTGGTTTTGTTTTTTAAATTAGTGAAAATAAGCTTTTAGGTCAAATCTTTGCTAAAAGATGGCCTAAAATATTTGATGACTGTGAAAACTGGTAACATATGTGATTGCTTCCCTAACTGGATAGCTTGATAATTAACTATTAAGGGTAATTGATATATACATAAATGGATTACACGCTTACAGTTCAGACAGCGTTGGTTAGATAAACTAGGTACGTGAACTTCAGGTACAGCACAGACTCTGGTTTCAGCTTAATTTTATTCTCATATTCATTATGAAGCCTTAATAATTTAACTAGTGATTCACAGCTAAATTTACAAAGAATTTTGATATATATAGGAATACATGTATTTTAAGATCTAAAGACATCTAGAGAGAGAGAGAGAGAAAAAGCAACTTTTTTGTGCAATGTTAATTTAGGCTTACTTTAATAGACTTTGTTGAAAATAAGTTACTAAGCCCCTACTTTTATATTTGCCTAATTAAATAAAGTCAAATGAGAAAATAAGGAACTTTTCCATAAGCAATCCTTCAGTCTCAAGCGCTTTCAGTAATATTAACTCAGTATTTTCATTAGTAAACTTGTTTTCCTGTGATTGTTAGAAGTACCACAAAATGCATGGTAGGTGAATTGATTTAATTGCCTTCAATATTTAAAAGCATTTCTTTGTCTTTATTGGCATTGAGAGTATTTCTGTAGCTGAAGTTGCTTTACAAATATTTCAAAACGAAAAAAATTGGAACAATACAAGGTGAACTGCAAAAACGTGTTTAGCTCACACGTTTCTCTCATTGACAGATAAAGTGCTCTTTTAAAGGAAGTCTCCCTCTACCTACTCTGATTTGCAATGAAGTCTTCCCTCTGATATCAGGGAAAAATAATAAACTTCATAGTGTGGCAAGAAGATTTATAAATGAGGTTCAGTTTGCAGAAAAAACACTTCCACAATTTAAGAAATACTGCAAAATACCATTTCTGTAGCTCTTCCCATTTAAGACAAATAAACTTTTACTTGATTATCTCAATGAATTGTCAGAAATAGTAATCCTCTCTGTTATGTTTTCCTAATTCAGTTGTTTCATTTTAAGGAAATGGAGCCTTGAGATTCATCCAGAAAGCACCAAGGTACCACAGAAAATCAGAGAGCCCAGGTCTCTAATAAATATGCTGCAGTATACTGGTGTTAAACTGATGCAGATGAGGTCTCAGGAAAGGTGGGTTTGAAATGCAACTAAACAAACAAGGGGAAAAAAATAAAAATTCCTGCAGAGCATAGCCAAACTTCCAGGCATACAACTGTCCAAATTTCCTTACTAGAAAGCTGCTTTATAAATATTAACATTTCTTCGCTTCCTCTAGGGAGGAAATTCTTCAACAACAGCAAAGAAAATCTGAACACCTACTAGGATGTCTTCATTAGCACTACGTGCTTAGTGCAGGTGTTGGAGATTTTTCAACACGGGCTGTTCTATGTGAACTCCCCTGCACTCCAGTTTCTCCATTTTACACTTCTAGACACTGAACGGAATTTCTACTTCTATGCTATCTTTAATATCAACATTCATTGCCAACAGTTTTCTCCCTTTTTCACAATCAAACAAAAAGGTAGGAGATTGAAACACTGTATGCTGGGATGAAAATAAAAGTACTGAAAGAGCATTTCATTAATTCCTTCTTTTACCTCCTTATCAAAAAGAGAAAAAGAAAAGCAAGTGTATAACTACCACAATGAGGCTTCTTGCAATGACAGCTGATGCAAAGAAACTTTCTGCTTAGAGAAAGAGTAATTCTTGTGGTCAGCAAACCACATAAACTAGATACACAATGTGCCTAATATGTTCTCCCTCTCATTCCTTTCTTCTACAGACACACAGACACCTTTCAGGGAATTCAGAAGTCTCTAGTCCAAAGCTGCTGCTCAGGACAGGGTCGTCATCCATACTAGGAGCCCAGGCTCATCTCCAAGCAATCCTAAAATCTTCCAAGAAAGGATGGACAACCACTGCTTAACTGTCCTCATGGTGAACTTAGTGGGTTTCTTTTTTTTTTTTTCTCAGACTTAAAAGGATTCTCCTTGTTTCAATTTACGACCATAAAGACTCCTAATGGAGGCTCTTGCAAATCTGTATGCTAACAAATACCACCATCATTTTTAACCTGTAGTATATGTCACTTAAGGTAATGGTTAGATTTCTACTAATGAAATTTTAACATTATCTATGTTTTAACTTACAAATGACATCCACATCCATGGTCTCAAAACACAAGACAAAAGTTAACACCCCTGTTTTCCAGTGGTGAAAATGAAACATTATAATTAAATGAGTGGGAGAAAATTATGTTTGCAATCACCTGGGAAATTCAGAACACATGAGAACTAAGAGATATCTATGCATTGGCCTGGTATGCTGTTGTAGCCTACAACATTAAAATGAGAAGCTAATGCTAACGCACAAGTGTGAAGATGACTACACTCTTTACGAACCAAGTTGCTTCCAGACCCTTTTATCTAAACACGACCAGCTACTTTAAAATAGCAAATGTTAGAGTGTTTCCTAAATGCATTTACAGCTATTTATAATAGCAAATACTATTGGAGTTTAACATGGCACATGACCACATATTGGTCATAAAAGACAACTGAGCTTTTGTAATTACCTAGAATAAAAACCAGAAAATTTCCATGACTTGTACTAGTTATTTCTTGGATACAGTGTCTGCTGCCGGTGGGTTAAATCCAAACTGTTTGTAATATGCATTTTTTGCTACTTGCAAAACTGAAGTGGTGACAAGGAACACTTGTAAGCTAGAAGGCATAAGAAAACAAATACAGAAAACAAATATTGTGAAATTAGGCAACACATAAACTGAAGGTAACATACCACAAATTGACTTGAACACTTGCTTATTCCATCCCAAGTCAGGCTTTCTTTCACCTGTTTAAATATGTAGTATCTAAAGAACACTTCCCTTGAAAATAATTTTCACATGGGAACACCTAAAACAATCATTCTAAATAAAATATGTCCTGCCTTTTTTGTGCATCGTTTAGTTTCATATACTTCAGGGAAAATTACAAAAGTAGAGTCACTCTGCCAAATGACAGCTTGCCACTGAAAATAATTGGCATCGTGCTTTGAGGCACACGGAGTGTGAGGCACACGGTACTCTATCATGTATTAATAGGTAAGGCTAACAATCAAGTCAGTCTAATGCTGTCAGACCTCCAGGTCAAAATATTACCATTCCTACTGAAACAGAAGATCTGCAGTTGAATGCTAAGTAATACATTTATTATGATAGAATGTGTTTATTGTGATTTATGGTATACATGAAAAAGGCTGACCCTTGATGCTAGCTTTCACGCTTATGCTATTTTGTCTTAGAGCTGACAAATGTTTTCAAGCCACCAGCAGAGTTTAATGGTGTGGTAAAGAGTCTGTGCCTATAAAAATTATGAAAAAGTTAGTATAAAGTATATCTTAAAAAAAAAAAAAAATCCCCCAAATTTTCACAATGTTTTAAAAATGTAAGCTATGTTTTACATTAATGCATACTGCCTATCATTCTAGTTTTCCAAACACTTCCCAGTAAAGTATCCTAAAGCAAATTCTACAGTGTAAGTGAATCGAAAGTTCTGGTTTTTTTCCATCCATTTCACACACAATTCATTTTGCAGTATGTGTTTAAGAATCAACCGTGGCAGAGTCATAATAAGAGCAATTAGCAAGCAGGTTGCCTGGTGCTAGCTTATTAACATAATCATGTGCAGCAAAAATAGCCAATAGTTTAGATTTACTAACAGGTTGCAAGCAACCTATTGCTAAGTATGCAATCCCAAATAAGGAGAGAGAATTCAGAAACAGCATTATCCAGAAAGCAAAATAAGGGTAATTCAAAGACATAAATCAGCTAATCATGCTGCTTAGCAGTTCTTCCAAGCGATGCTATCAACATGTACTTAGATACGGGCATTAACCTGATTTTGCAGAAGGTATGTGAGAGAGACGACAGCTGCCAAATTCCTATAATTTATCGATGTGAAGACCTTCCCTTTTATTTCACAACATCTCAGTTCTCTTGGAGCCTTTGGTTAGGAACCACATGGATTGCTTTTTGAAATTCAGCCATATTTCTTTGTCCACAGACTTGATGACAGCTCCAAGGAACAGCAATATGGTTGCAAGGAAAGACTCACCTTCAAAAAACAAGCTGGGCAACCTGCTTAAGCTTCTCCACAGTGATACATATGCAAAATATTTAATATTCTAGTTTCTTATTTTGGCCTTATTTTCTCTGACTATTCCTTTTGTGCCTCTGTTACTCATCTTACAAGCTCAGTGGCCAGCTTTTTCCACCTGTTGTTCTTGCAAAAGAATATATCAGTTCTCATGACTTCAAATTGTTCTTACAATTCTTTCCTGGGATGCCTCACTGTTTAATCTGCCAGGTATTGATCTCTGTTTTCTTGGCTTGAACACAGCATTGGCTTTCTGAGATGTCTTGTACTTCTAGCAACTATCACATTCCCCTCTTCTAGACAGGGAAGATTCCTTTTGGATTTTCTCGTATCTCTTTTGATAGTTAGCATGTTCAGAACATCCCATACAATGCCTTAAACTGTATCCATGCCATCTGCAAAAATTTAAATTGAGGACTGATTTTAAAAATTTTCCATGTAAAGTTGTTCCCTTTTATTAAATGAAGCACAACAGTAGCATATATACATACATATACATATTTGACTTTGGTTGTTACTGTAAGCAACTTTTTTGGATTCAGCTATGGAGGTACCCTTGCATTTTTCTGTATCTGTTTTTACACGTATTTAATAGAGTTCTTGTTTTTCTTCAGAAATAGAGCTTAGCTTTTATTTCTTCTGAATATGTGATAAAACCAATATTCATTACTGATGCCATTATGTTTATATGAAAATACATAGCTTAGTTCTTCTGAGATAGGTGGTCAGTAGATGTGCAAAACAAGGATGAAAACCTTCATTCAGATTATAAACAATATTTTTATGTACTTTAATGACAGTATTGAAAAAACCTTTGAAACACCAGACTTTTCAGTCTAATGTTTGCATTCAAGAATACAACAGACATAATAAAAATAATGCATTTAGGCAAATAGCTTAGTAAATTAAAGAGCATAAGAAAATTTTGAATGCTTGCAGGATGTTTCTTCTTAGTAATCAATTCATGTTTTTTGCTGGACAACGTATGTACAAAAATAAGAAATAAATATGGATTAAAAGCATCTTTTCAATCTGCTGTCAGTAGCTGAGGCTTACATAACCAAATTTAAGCATCAAAGATTAAAACCGCAACCAACCGTTAGGTTTTATAGAAAAGACCCTTTCATTCTTGGGATCTCCCATTTCTAATTTAGTCCAGGCTCACAATGTGTTTCCATTTCTATTTATCCACTGTTCACCTGCTTATGTGCAGAGAAATAGGATGTGAGGGACAACTGCATATCATTTTGAAAGTTGCATTAAATACCATATTATGTGGTTCAACACATCTATGTTGACCCATGACAGACTAGAACACATTGTGGTTGTTGATGAGTACAAATTCACAGAGTAAGGGTAAGTTCTGCTGTCTCACCCACACACAATCATTTATTTCCATCCCCAAACTGGTCATTCGGATCTATAGGTAACCAGTGACACCTTCCAGGGCAGAGTGAGAATGGCAGGCCCCCTTACGCTTAGTACTCTGTGAACATAGCATATTTTCTGGTTCTAAGTCTTACACCAGTTAAAAAAAAAAAACAACAAACCAAACCAACAAAAAAACCCCAAACCTAATGGAAGCATGTGCTAAAGAGAGCATCTTTGCTAAGACTTGAAATTGCCAATCCCAATTTGCCATGTCCTCTCAAGGAGTCAATTTAGTCCAACTCAACAAGAGTTTGCCCTCCATGTCTCTTTAATTCTTGGCCGCTCAGCTGTTCCTGTCAGCATGACGATTGCCAACTGAGGTGCTGGCAGAAGCCCAGTTAGAAACAAGGTAAGAAAAATCACATCTCATTTTTCATAATTATCTGAAATGCTATACAAGAATAACAAGTTGTCACCATTATAAAGATCTTAATGACTGAAAGCAGTAATTTAGAAACTTCCCATTCAATTATTTTCTTTTCATAAAGTAAAATTAACATTAGAAAACTATTTACAGAGGTTTGTTAATATTTTTAAATGAAAATTACAACACAAAGGCAATTAAAGGAAATAGCTAGAGTAATATTAGATCTTCATTGACCAAGAATGTAAATGAAGTATTAAATGTAAATGAAGTATTAGTCAAAAACAATATTAAAAACCAGAACCATCTTGTACCTTATTCAAAATGATCAGCATCATCCACAAGAGCCAAATCTCAGTACCATTAAAAAATTCTATAGAAATTAATTAAAATATTTGAAATGTGCAGAAGAATTCTGGCTTTACAATATCACTGAACTTATGGAAAGTCCAGGGCCAAGTAATAAGAAACAGTTTTGTAGCTATTGATACAGACATTTCTCCAGAAAATTATTCTGCTCTCACTTGTACAGAATAGATGTTCTGCATGTTACTGACACAGCCCATGAATAGAGTAATTTTCCACTCCAAATCTTTTTTTTTCCCTTTTCTATTCTGTCAAGTAATGCCTTATTCTCTATAAATCCTGTTCAACAGTTCTGCCAAGAATATAGCTATTATTTCAATCAGCTGAAATTTAAATTTTGCCAGGCTGCTCCTCCACAGCAAGTTGCCAGCACATCGGAAGATGTGGAAAGCCCTGGCAGAGGAGTGGGAAGAGCAGTACTGTGCAAGCAGTATACATTTAAACATTCCTAGTAGCAGTATCTAAAATTTAAACCTAGATTGCACAATGTAACTTTTTCTGTAAGCAAATCTAGCATCTAGTTCCATCTTTGTTTTATGTAAAAATGATAGATCTTACTACTATTCAGAAAGCTTTTTCCTTTGTGCTTATATACTAAGGTCACTTTAGAAACTAGATGGTTATGTTGTAAACGTAAAAGTTCGTGTTATTCAAGGAAAACAAGGAGTACTCACATGCTATTGAATATTTTTGGAAAATAGTATTTTGCTATTCCGTACTTCCCTGTGAGAGGTTATGAAAGTATTCTAACCCTTTCTTTTTTTTCCCCTTTTTTTTTCTTATAACCCTTATCCTCTTTGTTAAGTGGCTAGGCTTAATTAAATGCAGAGCTGCTTAAGTGGTAGGGTATTTCAGTGCACAGATGTGTCATGTTCTCTGGCATTATTTCAGTACTAGACTGGTTGTATTTGGTCTCTAGCCATGTATCCCAGTGAAGTAACTCTTAGACTATACGTTAGTTGAAAAAAAGTGAATCTTCCTGTCTAAACTACTCATCATATCCTCATCAACTTCCCTTAGAGCAACCATACGTATTTCTTAATCATAGAAAGGGATGAAAGGGCCAAAGATCAGAAGTATGATACAGGCATGTTAGAAATGACAAGCACAGAAAATTTCATGAAGTCAGTAAAAATTTGTCTTTAAACAATCTAGCAGTACAAATCACCCATCACACAGCACGTCTTTAGTTTCATGCATGAAGATTTTCCAGTAACAGTTTCACCTCCCAAGCTGATTATATATATTTCTTTCTGACTCCAGCTTCTCTCCTCACCCTTACTGCCAAATGATTTTCATGCTCAAAACGCAAAGGCAGAGTTACTTCTTAACCCAGTACTTGTCATCTCCACATGGCTTTGTCCAAGTAGTGAGGCAACTAATTCTCATTAATTCACTTCTCGCTTTTCAGCAGCTTCTCTTCTGTTTGACCACACTGCAAGGTGCTTGAAAAAGATTTCAGACAGCTGTGGCTGAGTTTTTTCATAGTCAGAATTCTCCAAAACTTGAATCAAGATGTTTGTGCTTTGTGCTTACCATTGTAATATGGTAACACCTTTCTGAAGTGCACAGCCGCAAACCCATAGGAGGCCAAATGCGGTCTTATAAATGTACTTTACACTGTGTCGTGGTTTAAACCCAGCTGCTAACTAAGTACCATACAGCTGCTTGCTCACCCTTCCCCTTATCTCCCTCCTCGGGAGTAGGGTCAGGCAGGATGAGGAGGAAAATCAAAAGAATGTAAACCCCACAGGTTGCGATAAGCACAATTTAGTAACTAAAGTACAATATGATACTATTACTACTACTAAGGGAAATAACAAAGGGAGAGAATATAAAACTGAGAAAGTGAAAAAAAAAAAATACCACGGAAAAAACAATAAAGTGACGCACAATATAATTATTCCCCACCCGCTGACCAATACCCAGCCCAACCCTCACAGTTATCAATCCCTTTGGGTAACTCCCCCCAGTTTATATACCGGGCATGACCTGCCCTGATATGGAATACCCCTTTGGATATTTTGGTTCAGGTGTCCTGTCTCTGCTCCCTCCTGGCTTCTTGTGCCCCTCCTCATTGGCAGAGCATGAGAGACTGAAAAGTCCTTGATTGGAGTAAGCGATACTTAGCAACAACTAAACCACTGGTGTGTTATCAGCATTGTTCTCAGACTAAAGCCAAAACACAGCACTGCACCAGCTACAAAGAAGAAAGCTAACTCTATTCCAGCCAAAACCAGGACATACTGCCAGGATAATGCTCCATCATTTATGATCTTATCTCACAGTATACAGCTTGAAGGTATTGTTTTATCCCTGCTAGAAGAAAGGGCACACAGATAGTGATAGCTGTGCTTTCCAGTTGCCATCCCAAGTGGACTTTTTGGTTTGTGGTGGTTGGTTTTTTTTGTTTCATTTTGTTTTGATCTGTGACATTCTCTTATGTATTACTGGATCTATGATGATTAAATCTGCCTATATGGAACATCAGAAACTTGGCCCAAAAGCTCAGATTATGCAAATAATTTTAAACATTCTCTCACTGTTACTTTCTATTTGCACGTTTCTATTAAGTATCAATAGAAAATTTACATTACTTTGAAACTAGGCATGTTATCAAGCCATTCAAACAGAGAAGCAGCCAGAGGCACATCTGGTGAGATGGTGTTCTACCACTGCTAAATATATCTCAGTTTCACCAAAAGAAGTCCTTCATCATTTAATTACTATACTTTTTATCTTGCACTACTTCACAATGTTCAGTCCCTGATACTTTCCCAAATGAACTTCTAATCACTGTAACAGCTTTCCCACCTATCATACTGTCATCTAGCTTTGAGTTACTGTATTGAATTGTTCATTCCTTTGATCCCAATTTAGTGGGCAAATCCTCTCCTTTTTCAAATTGTAATAATCTTAAAGATTCTACTGCAAACAACATGTTTGTTGCCCTACAACACAAAATATACATTAAGCTATACCTTGAAGATGGTTGGTAAAGATTCAGGACTTGCATATGCTACATTTCTTTGCATCAATTGCTCTACTGAAACATAAATGTAGGAACAGCCACAGCAGCTCAGAGGAGAGCTCACCTAGCCACACAGTGTCTTTGCTGGGCACCTACAACACAAGCCCAGGGAAGAGAGTAAGAACAGGAAAGTACATAGTGGTTCCTCCTAGGAATGATCTCCAGCAACTTGCTTATAAGACTTCCAGAGCTGAGGTTATATTCTCATGGTTACTGGTCTGTGGTGGATTTTCCCTTTATGACACCATCCAGGCACTTTCAAGTACAGCTTGGGTGGCACCTTTCAAGGCAAGGAGCTCTGCAAAGTAACTACACATATGGGAAGAATGACTTTCTTTTGTTTATTTTGAACCTGACTTCTTATCTTCTAGCTTCACTGCATGTTCCCTAACTCTTGTATTCAGATTTTTATACTTCTTTGTCACATAGCATTCAGTTTTCACTTTTCCAGACTCAAAGGTGTCAGCCTCTGCTGCATTCCTTGTAAACCTTTCCATGCTTTTGACCATCTTTGTTGCCATTGCTCTCTATCTTCAACAGGTCTGCAAGAAACTCCCTTTGAGCTGAGTGACCAGAACCGTACCACACACACATCTGACTGCCATTATGCTTTCTAGCTCCTCTTCTGTTCTTTTTCCAGTAAGTGCAAAATTTCATTTTACTTCCTTGACTGTCTAAGGACACTTAGCCATAATTTTTAGCTAAACCAAAAATACCTATCTTAATCCTTGTGTTATTTCAGAGCAGTAGCAATTCACTGTTTTATCTGCAGAGTAACATGGCATTTACTTTTCCTTCACATAGGTGCTGAGGACCAAAAATTTCTTCTGCAATCACTATCATAAAAGATTTAGCATTAACAACAGACTTCAGAGGAGCATAAGATCCTGTGGGAATCCAGAGGAAACCATCCTCTGCTCTGAAAACTATTTTTGCTGCCCTCAATTTCTGTCTTTTAACCATCGCTTTGTGTCCTTGAGACACAAAATGTCTTGTGTCCTTGAGACACAAAATGTCTTGTGTCCAGCCCACAGCAGTATTCCACACCTCTGAATTTCCAGATTTTGGTCTCCACTGGTTGCGACTATTGCTTCCAGACTGCAAACAATTTCTGTCATACTTGATGTCTAACTTTGTTCTTTCAAGATATTCAAGATATATATACAGGTAAAAGGCAACTACACATTAATACTACAATTTGCCCACTTGGATGCTAACACGTATCACTGCCAGTTTGCATTCTCCATTATCAGTTGAACATTTATGTATTCTTGGTTGAATATGTCAATCACCTTTCAATATACCATGGTTTCCCATCATAACACGAAAATGTTTTTCAAGTAAAATCCTGCTTTATGTCCTTTACCCACGTCTGCTTTCTCAATTTCACTGATAACTCAGCAATGCAGGGAGGACCTGACACTTCTTTGGTGCCAAGGGCCAAACCCATTGATGGAGATAAGCAAGACTTAGCTCTCTGAATGAGTGTTAATAGGTTAGGACTCCTCTGATGACCATCATGATTGATGGCCCCTTTACAGTTTTTTAGCTGGATTTTAATTAACTACTTCAAAGTGTATTTTCTTCTTATACCCTTTCCTGTTTACTTTGCTAAATTTTACTTATTTATAGGGACATCTCTCTGCACTTCTTTAATCTTTTTATCTTTCTTCATAATTGATGTTCATAAATCAGAAATCAAACCTATAATAACTAATTTCCATTACAATAAATATAGCCCTTTTATATTTGTCCTTCTCACCCACATGCCTTTATTTCTTTCTTGTTCTTTTCTTTGTGTACTTGATTTCATACCTTGAAATATAGTTTTAAAACTTCCTTGGAGCACTGCCTACTCTTTCATAATTTTGTGATTTCTGATGTAAGCCATCTTGATATCACACTAATGTCTCCAAATCTGGCCCAGGCTCCAACAGAGTCAACCGCTCTCTCCCATCACATGCTAATTTTGTATGTATGTTAAGGTCTGCAGCCTCTTTTTCTCTTCTCCCTAGCCCCTCAGCGGAGCTCTCCCTAGCACCACTTCACCTCTTCCTGCTCCCAAAAAAGGTAGTGAAAACCTCTCTGGCAATTTTAGTGTGCATCTTGAGAGAACCAAGAAGCCAAAGAAAGCTAAAAATCAGATTATTTTGATAAGGCGCCTCAGACTTTTTATTACATCTGATGTCAAGGGGTAGTTTCTATTTTTTCCTGTTTATTGCTGTCTGCACCAAACCTTGTCACTATGTGGAAACAGATTTGGTTTTGCTTTCCAGTAAAGATGCAAATGTCTCCAATTTAGATGATGTGGAATAAACTAAACAACTAACTATGTATCCCTCTATTAATCTACTGGAAAATAAAGGCACCTGGCAAATAAACAAAATATTATATAAATAGAATGAAAAGATTGCTTTAAAAATTGCTACTATTTCTCTTAAAATATAAACTATCCATGATAAACAGCCACAGAACATATATAACCCTTGCTATTATTTCAGTTCTCAATATTTGTAACATTGAGGGTTGGACTAGATGATCTCCAGAGGTCCCTTCCAACCCTAATGATTCTGTGAGTTGAACATTCTTATGAAGAAATCCACTCCTAAGGAAAAAGCCTCCTCCACAGCTTCAAAGAGGGAATAAATAGATTTGAAAAGCAAAATCAAGGGTCATAAACTACCTAGAACAGCCCCCTGCTATACGTATGCATGCTTCCATTTTCTACCAAGCTTTGCAAGGACTATTTGCCTCTCTACCTGCCAGCATACTACCAATAGCACAGCTAAAATGGATGTGTGTATAGCTCTAATGGGCCTATCACATGCATGACAACTAAAAAGCCTTTCCACTTTTTTTTTTTTTGTTGTTTGTTTGTTTTGTTTTTAAGTAGTGGAAATTGAGCACAGAATCTACTTACAAAATAAAAATTAGGCCTTCTTCATACATCAACAGAGTAAGATTTTGTCAATAAACATCTTCCTATAACCAGAATACAAACGTATACCCTAGTCTGTACATAATTGTAGCACTGCTATAAACCCATGAATTGCTGGTCTTGTTTTTTTTTAACTAAAACAGAATTACATAAATGAACCCTTCCATCTCATATTCCAAAGGATTTAATAATCTAAAAAAAGAAATCTGAACTCTGTAATTATTTGTTTTCAGGGAGTGGGAGTGAGGTGTGTGTCAGAAGTACAAAAATGGATGTGGAAGCTATGCAAAACCTGTTGTGAGAAGACCCATGAGACTGAAAGCTGTATTTCTCTGCTAGGGCTTCATTTCCCTAGCAGAGAAGTACAAACCCAGGGCAGAGGCAGTGGTACGCTCTGTAGTCAAGTGGAGGTAGACATGCCACTTAGGAAGATAATAGATGAGCATCTTGTGGGGTACTCCTGATTAACTTGGCCTGAGTGATACAGTGCTCTGCAGCTACAAATAAACCCATCTTTCACCACATTAAACATACAATTTTGTAAACATTTATATCAGTCACCACAGGGCTGCCTCAGACACATGTGGCAACCACAAGTTGTCAATCACAGTATTTATGACTTTTCTTCAACTTCCCTGAAGCTCGAGCTTAAACCTTCATCAGGTCTGCTCCCAGATACAAGGAGGAACATGCGAAGTGGGAGATGCAGGAAATCTGAATTCCTCACAGATCTGTTCCCAATGTGTAACCTGTTTCTGAAAGGGAAGCCCAGCAAGGGCTTTTTTTCAATTCTGTTTTTAGAAAGAAACAGAAGTGGTGATGTTGACTCTTAATCCTCGGAAAGAGAAAATACAGCCATAGCAAGTCCAAAGGTATATATAGTGCTGTAAGAAAGCCTGCAGCTGTATTTTATTTTGATTCAAACAACTGGTAATCACAGATAGGCTAAAAGGAGAGGACTACAGAAATTGAGGTAAAAATTGCAGTATAAAAACCACCACAGCACTAAGTAACTTAAAAACCACTAGGACAGCAAACCAACAGGAAGCCAGTGCTGTCTCAGGGTTAACGACTAACAAGAAAAAAAAGGCCAGAATTTGTATTTTTTCTTTTACAGCTAGAGAGTTTGGGAGTAAATATATTATTAAGGCAAAATAAATATATCTCTATTTTTCAATACCTAGAAGAATATGCAGAAGCGTCACAATAACTTGGTATTTTAAAACATTCGTTAATGTTCAATTCTGCAAAAGCGTAGCTGCTTCCAATTCTGTTTGTTTATCCTGAAGTAGTAAAAGCACTGCTATCCCCCAGCAAAACTGCTACTTTCAACAGTGAGTTAAATCCAAAATACACTTAAAAAATACAATCACCACATAAATATATATATCACTATATTTATCAACACAATTATCTTATTTTAGCTCCAAAATAAAAGAAGCATTTTCTTACTTAAATATCATAGAATCATAGATTGGTTAGAGTTAGAAAGGATCTTAAGATCATTGAGTTTCATTCCCCCTGCCATGGACAGGGACACAATACACTAAACCATGTTGCCCAAGGCTCTGTCCCTACCACTAGAGTCCCTAATGAAGAGTCCCTCCCCAGCATCCTTGTAGGCCCCCTTCAGATACTGGAAGGCTGCTATGAGGTCTCCACGCAGTCTTCTCCAGGCTGAACAGTCCCAACTTTCTCAGCCTGTCTTCATACGGGAGGTGCTCCAGTCCTCTTATCATCCTCGTGGCCCTCCTCTGGACTTGCTCCAACAGCTCCATGTCTTTTTTATGCTGAGGACACCAGAACTGGACACAATACTCCAAGTGAGGTCTCACGAGAGCAGAGTAGAGGGGCAGGATCACCTCCTTTGACCTGCTGGTCATGCTTCTTTTGATGCAGCCTAAGATACGTTTGGCTTTCTGGGCTGCAAGCGCACACTGAAGCCGGCTCCTGTTAAGTTTCTCATCAACCAACACCCCCAAGTCCTTCTCCACAGGGCTGCTCTGAATACCTTCTCCACCCAGGCTGTGGCTGTGCCTGGGATTGCCCGACCGAGGTGTAGGACCTTGCACTTGTCTTGGTTAAACTTCATGAGGTTGGCATCAGCCCACCTCACAAGC
>NW_009914062.1:31348-48118 GCF_000696875.1 Nestor notabilis
TCTTTATCCACTGAGTGGTCCATCCATCAAATTGATGTCTCTCTAATTTAGAGACAAGGATGTCGTGTGGGACAGTGTTGAACGCTTTGCACAAGTTCAGGTAGATGACATCAACTGCTCTGCCGCTGTCCATCACCTCCATAGCCCCATCATAGGAGGCCACCAAATTGGTCAGGTGTGATTTCCCCTTAGTGAAACCATGTTGGCTGTCACCAACCACCTCATTGTTTTTCATGTGCCTCAGCATGCTTTCCAGGAGAATCTGGTCCAAGATTTTGCCAGGCACAAAGGTGAGACTGACTGGTCTGCAGGTTGCTGGATTTTCTACCTTCCCCTTCTTGAAAATGGGGATTATATTTCCCTTCTTCCAGTCATCAGGAACTTCACCTGACTGCCATGATTTTTCAGATGTGATGGACAGTGTCTTAGCAACTTCATTAACCAGCTCCTTCAGAACCCACGGATGGATTTCATCAGGTTCCATGGACTTGTGCACGTTCAGGTTCTTAAGGTGGTCTCGAACCAGGTCCTCTCCTACAGTGGGCCTAAGGTCTTCATTCTCACAGTCCCTGCATCTGCCTTCCAAGACTTGGGTGGTGTGGTCAGAGCATTTGGTAGTGAAGACGGAGGCAAAGAAGTCATTAAGAACCTCAGTCTTCTCCAAATCCAGGGTAGCCACTTCTCCTGATAGCTTCCAGAGAGGGCCTACATTTTCCCTAATCTGTCTTTTATTTTCTACATACCTATAGAAGCCCTTTCTGTTATCTTTCACATCCCTTGCAAGATTTAATTCTAACTGGGCCTTAGCTTTCCTAACCTGGTACCTAGCTTCCCGGATGATGTTCCTGTATTCTTCCCTGTATTTACATATGGATGTTTTCTAAGGACTGTGCTTCATCCAATACTTTTGCAACAGAATACAAACAGTGGGAAAGCTGCTTTCCACACCCATTACCACAGGAAAGAATTATTTGAGAATTTTCACCAAATCTGCCACCAAAACACAAAAAAAGATATATTTTCCTGATGTGTCCTTTTATTTAGTGTCCAAGGGAAAGCTTCTAGATTTATCAAGCACTTGTCACATATTTTTAGAAGCCTTTAGCTCTATTATCTAATTTTTTTTTTCTTTATGTGTTAAAGATGATGTGTTAGAATGGATCCCATCTTCACTCAATCTACTTGAATTTACTTTGCAACGTAAACAAAGAAATCCATTAGATGAAGACCCTGGCTCACCGGAGTGAATAAAACTGGCTTACATCAGATGAAAACCACAAGAAAGGGAAATGCAAGTATTTAAAAAAATATGTACCTGTCAGTGCTAAAACCCTGATTTTACTTTCATGCAGGATACCTGCCTCCTATTTCTCAATTCAGTTACAGACTCTCTTGCTTTGATTTCAGCTTCAAAGAGAAATTTGGTATTTATTCTCTGAGGAAGGAAAACTGTATCATGCCTCTTTGATGTCTTGTTTCATAACTAACCCCCCCAACTTTATTGGGTGAATTAAATAATATCATCATCAGTAATGTATTTACCAAAAGAGAAGAGTTTATTGGCAGTAAGCAATGTTTTAGCTGGATTGAGCATGAAAGCGGGTAAGCCTTTGTTTATACCTAAAATTAAAATATCAAATAATACATTTAGGATTTTTTTGTAGAGAAAGAGTTTGGTAGATATGACTTTCTTACCATTTAGTTCATCAATACTGAGCTCCAAAATATGAACCTTACTTAGCATAGTCCCAAATTTCTGTCTCAGTAAGGGGCCTTGATACACTTAAAGTGGAGAAATAATGCATCTTTTTAATGTGGTAGATTATAAAATAAAGTACCAAATAATGAGTTCCTCTGATGTGTTGCCTACATTTTGCAGTTAATGACCACAGCTTATGCCTACTCACATATTTCACAAACACAGCAAGTGAGGTCAATAGAGGAGAAAAAAAAGTCAGCTTAAGGTCTGCTCACTTTGTAAAGTAAAGCTCAGGAGTGAAAACCTCAGGCTGAAATCTTGGCTTTCACAGAACCACAACAGGAAGGAGCCTCTGAGAAACAAAGCCGTAACTCTAACATTTGCCTGAGCAGATCATTTGTTGCATGGTCTCTCTGGAGTATGAAAGGCCCCTGGCACTAATGTACAATTTCCAAACTGTAAACAAAGATTAGCAAGGGAATTCCCACATTCATATCTATAAAGAAGAAACACTAAACAGTATTTTAAAAGATACAAGGTTTAACACAGTTCATTAAAGATTCTCCTGCCTGTCTAATTTCCACTGATTTGATTCAAATAACGGGGCTGTTGTTACTCTAGCGACCTTGGGGAGAGGAGGGGTGGGAATACGTATTTAGTGTGCTAAGTCACAATGAGAATTAAATTTTGAAAAAGCCTAACCTACCATCAGGAATATTATTTTTTTTTTTTTTTTAATTGTGAGAGATATAAGGGAAAACCTCCAAATAAATGTTGCTTTCATAATCAGTACTAAACTAGGAAAATAAGCATGTTAAATACATCATGGTTATCACTTCTACATTAGGCCTGGAAGGAAGTTTGTTTTTGGAAAGACAGGTTAATGGGTCAGACCTACCAAAGGCCAAGGCCTTCAACCGCAGTAATCTTGGCATGTTTTGTTCTTTAGGTCTTTGTCGAACATGAGGCTGCTCTGTCTTTCTCCACCTGCCTCCCTCTGCCTCCCCAAGCTGCCACAGCTGCATGACTCCAGCTCCTCAGCCATAACTGGGCGGCATCCTGATCCCTTTGTTTTTTAATCCCCCCATACCAACACATGCACAGATTAATTATCCCACACTAGAAAAAGCAATACATTTACAAAAAGATAAACCCCTGCCTTTCTCTTGCATGAGGTGGTTTGGTTTGCCTTTTAAACATGGCAGCCACCCCCCATCTGTAACTTAATTTTCCCCAAAATGCTAAATGTGAAAGTTTGCACAGATTCAGCCAGTATGAAAGGGGAGCTTCAAGAGAGCCAACACAGGATGGTGCTGTGATTTAATCCTTATTCTTACATGTTCTTGGGTGTTCAACATAAAAAATGAAAATAAAATACTCACTAGTAATGATAAATTAGAGCACTTAACATTAGCCTACAGGAAATTTTTCCTTGTAATTTCTAGTAAAAAATTACTAAGCACACTAAATGTCAACATCAAGAAACAATTTTCTTGATTTACAGAAACTGTCAAGTTTGCTATATGTAGTTGAAAAAGTGTTTTCCTTTCCCTTTCCTTTTCCCTCTCCTCTCCTCTCCTCTCCTTTCCCTATATAAAGTACTTGTCATTTGTAGGACCTTCAAGGATTTACTCGTGAATAGAGCATCTGAAACAATTTCCTAATTAAAACTCAGCTTTCTGTTTGAGGCTTAAAATTTTCATTGCATTTTGGAAATGCTAGGTAGATTGACACAATGCATTTAGAAAACACTGGGACAAGCGAACAGTGTCAGTGAGGGGGAAGCAATTGGGAGAGGAGGTAGAGAGAGGAGCTGATATAATCCAGTCCTCCTCTTGCATTAAAAAACCTGGGGACTAAGTTAAATGTTTATCTGCAGTACTGGTGTATCAAGAGGAAAAATACCCTTTCCTATCGTTAGCTGAAGAAGAAAAAAAAAATAACATGTAGTGCTAATTTATATACTGGCCTTACTGTTATGACCTACAATACAGCTACTATTTGTAATGGGAATATATGATAAGCAGAGTATACTTATCACCTAAACACCATTAAAAGCTTAAAACACCTGGGTCACAGTGAGCTGTCAAAACACAATAAATTGCTCTGAATGTTGTAATTATGATTAGCAATGTTTTGCTTTTAAATAGTGTTTATAAAACAAGAGGAATGTGATTTGTGACTTTGCAGGAACTGCAAAAACTGAGGTCCAGAGAAATGCCATGATGTGCAGAGTCTCTGCAGTGGACCAGTGCTGGCAGAGCTGGCAACTGAAACCAGTCTGGAGCTTTGTCTAGCTGCTCATACTGCCCCATCCATTAATAATCACCTGATATAAATCAACCTGCTGGCACTTCTTAAAGCTGCTTGGTCTGAAAAACAATGGCTATGTAATTCAAGATGCAACGTGGTAAGAAGCAGGTTTTTGCCATCTCGCACAATAAATACTCTACTGCAAGAAAGAACAATACATTTCCTGAACTACATTTTATTGTACAGGCCTGCAGTATGAGAAAAATGCTTGGAAAAAGCACAACCATAGAATATTTTGTTACATCTCATAACCGTGCTGCATTCAGCTTGCTTTTTTCTTAAGTAACTAAAAAAATGCAACAACAGCATTGAAACTTGCCCTCTAAAACCTACATGCCCTTGTCAACTGCCTCGTAATAATTATTACTGAAAGAAATGTTCTGCTGTGGAGAAATATACAGGTTCTTTTATATCTGTCACAAAAAACATACTTCGTGGTTCACAGATGCAAAAATTAATAGACTGAACACATATTAAATCCTAATGCCAATGAATTGTGTTGTTCAGAATTACGGTCACAGTTTTTTGAGTTCTTTATTAAATTGAGGCACTCGGAAGTTTCACTCCAAGGACTACACTGAATGTATTTGTCATTTGTTAGTAGAACTACAAGCTCTTTTCAATTCTTTATTGCTGATATTGGTTTTTTGTTTTGGTTTGGTTTTGGCCAAGTCATTAATGCTCATGCAAAAAAATAAGCTATTACATTGTTTAACTATTTTTATTTATTTAAAATCATTACTTTGTTCAAACAGCTGGGATCACCTTGGGGTTGAAAGACAGGTCTCTGGGTTGATTAGCATGATATGCAGCTGTATAATCGAGGAGGCAATGAATGCAGTGGGACAGAGATGTTAATGTCCCAAACAAAACGTTCCAGCAAACCAATCAAAACAGGAGGATAGGTTGGGCTGAAATAACGTCAGCACTTAATCAGCCCCATGGATTTTTTAGGAATTGCTGTAACATCAGAGATAAACAGACTCCCTGACACCTCCTACCCCTGTTCTGTGCAGATATTCTTTAATTTGTGAATAGACTATTATTTGTAAGGTCACTGTCTCATTACATTAAAAGATCTGACAACAGCTATTTCTTAATCAACATCTAAGGATGCTACCATAAATCCATTGCTTTGATTATACTTGTAATTAAACAAACTAAATACATTCAACAGCCTAAACCTAAAAAGCAGTTAAGTATAAAACCAGTATACAAACTTCCCTGCTCATGCTGCTCACTTTTATCTCCCCTCACAGGCCTCCTGTCTTCCAGCAATGTCTTTTCCATCTTCATTCGAAGAAAACTTTCAAGAATTTGATTGGATGATGCTCAGAAGACAGATTAAGCCAATGACACTTTGAATGCTTAAGACTTCTCAGATTCTCCCCCAAGTATGAATATTCATGTTTAAATTCTTTTTGATTTTGCTAGAGAAATCTAGGCTGAGGTAGTTAGAACACTGTATGCCAGGACAACAAAGTAGATCTGTAAAACCAAAGGTGGCAAAAGGTATAGAGAAAAGCAAATTAGTTCAGTGTATGCATTTTTACACCTAATAGCATTCTTCCTTGGGCCACTCACTTGTAGTGTCTCTCCTGTTCATTTTTATATATCTATATATATATATTCATTTTTATATATATACAAAAATGAAATATATATATATACTGAGAAGGATGTCTAAATAGCATGATGAAATAAAATGTAAAAGGCTATATTCTCCACAGTGCCCTGAATTTCCCCCATTCTTTTATAGAGCTTCTCCTTAAAAAAACAATTCTTGATATTTCTCTGCTTTAATTTCAGATTCCGAAATTCAGAGAAAAAGAAAAAAAAAAAAGCCTAAAGAAGTATCTCAGCTAACAAAGCACACAGCAAGTAACCCAGAAAATGTGTATCATATCCCAGTACTTGTCTCTTCCATCCCTATCCCTTGATTTGAGACAATCTGCAGAAAACATTGCTTTGTGTAGTTGAGCACTACTCATTTCTGGAGGCATGTTTAGACAAACCGATATGCAGTAAAAGCCTCTTGTTAGCCTAAATCTCTGAACATCTTATCTTCCCCAGCGTTCCAGTAACAAAAAGACAATTCTGCACTCATCCTTACAGGCTTTGAAGGAAATTCAAAGACACTGTAGGATGGAGAGAAGAATATTCTTGATATTGATGAATGGTAGCAGAAGAGTAAAACAGGCTGCCCCAGAGGCATCTGTGGAAAGATTTTTCGGCAACAACAGCCCTCAGTCCCTCCTGGCACTGCATTGCAGGTCTGGGTCAGATATGAGGAGGAAGATCTCACGTGTAGAAGGGTCACAGGCAGGAACAGCTCATAAAGACCTTGGATGAACTCATCCTCCAACTGCTCCGTTTGCCAGTCTTTGTTCCTGTAACTGACAGCAGAGCAAAGAGCACTTGATCACCATTCAGTCATGCTCTCCAGTTTATCTGGATATGAAGCCACTGAAATGGTTGTACAAGCACTGCTCTGTGTATCATGGGCAAATAACAAAAAAGAAACCCCAGTGGCTCTGCATTAGTGCATCACACTGGACTTTGCACACACCCAACCCATCTGCTCTTGCAAAAAGGTGCAGCCAGAGAACATCACTGTTTCTCATCACATAAATGCACTCCTCTGATTATGACTCAAACATAGGCTTAATTACATTTTGCTGTTCTTCTGATCCCAAAATCTGTCTTCATATCTTCTCTGTCCTCAGCTCATGAATCTTCAGTATCTAATTAGCAATAGAAGAGCACCTGAGAAATACTTTCGCTCTTATCTCAGTCCTCTTTGCTATATCGAGACTGTATTTGTATACTACCACCACCTGTATCCCTTCTAAGCTACCTGCTTCACCTAACAGCCTTTTAGCATCACTAATAACTTGGAAGAGTTAAGAAAATATCCAGCCCGAAACTAAAACACTGAACATCTGAAGCTCAGCAGCACAGCCTGGGATTTCTGTACACTTTTGCATTTGAGGCTCGCCTGAATATTTGCTATTAGCAGTACCAAATGAATTATGGATCTGGAAACATCTGTGGCATTTTCATCCTAGAAATATTACTAACGCTGTTTTGTAATCTAAGATGACCTCAAAGATTTCATCCAGCTGTCCTCCATTTCTTCCTAAGCCTGCTGCACTCTTACAACCCCTTCAGAGGTGATGACATTGTGAGTGCACGGGAACAAGTGACGGATACCACAAGGCCTGAGTCTCCAAACCCATGCAGTCCCTAAATTGCCCAAAATATGGCAGGGTTTGTTTCTGAGCTCAACAGGAGCTAGAACGTCTCACCTTGCTGCTTTGCTGTTTATAAGTATCATGCCTCTGGAGAAAGCAGTTCTGATCTTCAGTTATTGAGAGCAAAAGACTCACTGTCATGCAGTATGGCAGGGTGGGCTGTCTGCTGTGCATAGCACCGCATGAAAGGCAGGAACGATGCACTATGCTATTCGAATGCTGGACTCTGCCAAATGCAAGTTAAGCACTTTGAGCTGCTGCTCCTGGGGGTAGTGAGAGCAGGGAAAGCATGCATCCAGCACGGTACTCCCAAAGTAAGGGCCATTTAAAAATTTCCAAACTGTAGAAAAAAAACAATTCCAGTTTGGCAATCTCCACTGAGTTGCTAACAACCATAAAATCTACAAATGCTGCAAGTACTAAGAAATAATTTCACTGGTAATCACAGCCAAGGCTCTGAACACAGGAACAGCAACTGGGGAGAGAAATCAGTGAGTGCTGCATTCATTGGAGCCACACACAAAGGAGGGACTAAATCAGCGAGCTGAAAAGCTGACTTGTGAAGAAAATCAACCTCGCTGGAATTCTGTTCCCATTTAGATAAAAAATAAAACTCTCTTTGATTCTAGACAAATCAATTCAGCCAATATTCAGCTCTGAGAAATTGCTCCAAATACTTGAGTCATTCAAGTAACCTAAGAATTATCTCAGTCTCCATCAAGGTAAACAATCCAGTAGCATTTTTAAATACTAATCAAAGAGAACTGATAGAAAAGCAGACCTTTAAAACTGTAATGAAAAAGAAAGAGGTTATTCAGATAAAATCCCATTGTATTTCAGCTCCAGTACTGGGAGCTTTTTTATTTCTGACTGTATAACTGCTGAGAATAAATGAGAGCCCAAGCAAATGCCCTGATACCTGCTGTCACTCTGTACCCACATAGCAAAAGATTTACCAGCCTTCTGGTCACACCTGCCAGGCTGTTATTTCTGGCTATCACAGGGACAACACCCTTCCCCTTGCCTACAGATTCTTTGCTATGCATCCTGAATAACCTCAACTGAGAAGTGAGCTAGGCACTACTGGAATTATTTAGCACTCTGTATTCATACTAAACAAAGATTTAGTAAGGAATTATAGTTCCAAGAGGTTAGGAAGTTAGGAGAACTGAATTTTCTTGATGCATTTTATTTCAATGCATAAATACATATATGTATCTGAAATTATGACCATTAGCCTCTATTATATTCTGCCAAGGTACACAGTGATGTCCTTTTCCCTGTTATAGGCACCTGCATAGTCACCATCTATGTGAGAATACATGTACACATGTAACATAGAAATAGGCAATGTTGGGACATTACTGACAAGGTATCAGCCTTTTGCAACTTCAGCAATAGCTTTGTAATGGTCTTAAAGAAAACAGGCCAGTCACTACTTTGCAGCTGCATGGTGAATTTCTTCATGAGCTGAATGATCAGTAAAGGATAACTGCTTTAAATCTGTCTGTTGTATCTTCTAAGGAAAACATTAGGATTTATACTAACCTGTCATTACATATAGGCATTCAGAGAAGGACTTGTATAGGAAAGCCATCTGCAGGTATAATTAATGTTAAGAACAATTACCTCTGTGGGAAAGGCACCTTAACTGAGACAATTACTGGGAGGCAAATGAGAATAAAATTAGACTTTCCTCTGTTACCTGCAAAACTAAGTTCTGATCCAAAAATCAAATAGACTGCAATTAATAGATACTACCTGTTTTGTCCTGCTCTGGCTTAAAGGTGATGTATTAATGGTAGACCCTTTCAGGTTGATGCTGACACTTAACAAAATTATCCTCTTCTCAATATTTACCCTTGGAAAACTTGACTACATTGGTACAGCAATAAAAAACCCAAGACGTGTCTTGCCAAATACTGGGATGGTCATCTTTTGGATAAAGGCAGCATGTTCCTAACTGAGAAAGGGAAGCGAAGGCATGAAAATGATATTTCAAGGAGTCAACATAAAGCAGTATCAGAAGTCAGGAGGTGATCTTTCCTGGTACTGTCAGTGCATGAGGTCAAGCAGAGGAACAATCAAGAAGCTGAGAGAACAGTACGCTTCCAATGGGCAGCTGCTAATATCTGGCATATGGGAAGACACTGAAGAGAGGAAGGAAGTTATTTTTTTTTGATTCTCCAAAAGGGTCTACAACCCATAAGCACAGACCTCTTTTCTGTATCTGCCTGCATTCTAAATGTACCCATGTGACCTCTGTATCTTCTCATATTATTACTACCTATATTTACTTGGAATAATTCCCCTTAGGTATTTTATCCTTTTCTTACTTTAATTTCTGTGACCATAGTCTCCTGTAAGGCAGCAAATGCTTCAGCACTCCTTCCTGTTAAAATCTCACAAATCTCATCAATAATAAAACATTTTGCTGTAAGTGACAATTTGCAACGGCTTATTTGTGCTTCAAGACTTTGATACCAAGAAAGACAAATTCTTCTTTGATACAACAAATTCCCAATCAGCTGGAAAATTAAGAAGAAGAATGAAAAGCTGTAGATTTATATGAATTAATTTTCCATACCCATCATCCATAGATAAGTTTCAAAACTGGTAACTAATTCTGGATGCCCACTTAGGCAGCAAGCACTGGTGAACAGAGCCAACTCTGGTTATCTCTGTGGCTTTACTTGTGCCACTATACAACTGTAATAGCTGACAAGATTTCTCTCCTTTAGGGAGTATAATTTAGGAACAAATTCACTTTGGGGAGGAATGGCACAATGCTGAGATACAATTCAACTAAAGCTCAAATTGCAGAGCCCATAAAACTATCTGTAACTGTATCTTGAACAGGAAAAATAAATTTATGGATGTACACAGAAGAGACAAATCATGGAGATAAGTATCATATATAAATCTACAGAGGCTACATAATTACTGCATCAGAGATCCATGATTAATCTTACTTTTCTGTTGAGGATAGAGGTACTGATACATCAAGGGTGTCACTGTAAGAGTGCTATAGTTCAGGCCAGACATGCACTTCTGAAGAGACTGCCCTCATTGTCCCCACTTTACAGCACACTAGTGTGCATTGCAGAGAGGTCTGGGAGCACAAAACTGGATTCCTGGATGATAAAACTATAAAACCCAGGAATGACATGGCTATTCCAGCTGTTGAGGGCTAGCCACTTCAGGGGACCAGGCTACGGCCAGTCTCCACAAATGCTCTTGTTAATACTGGGCACATGTCAGGTCCCCAGCCCTGACTGTTTCAACCTAGAACACACCTTAGTCCATCCAAAAAATCCTGCAGCAGGTTCCTCACTGGTCATTTGCACAGTAGCAGCCCCTGTGCCAGGGCAGGGGCCTGTCAAAGGCTGCTCTGCCCTGGGTCTGGCCTTCCTCTGCCAGAAGAGGACACCAAGGTTGCTCCAACCAACTTTAATTTGCTTCACTGCAAAGATAAAGCACAGTGCCTCAAAAAACATCTCACAGAAGCACACTTGGAGAAGTACAGAGTAGAGTTTTCCTCAATAAAACACAAAGCCCATAAGTACTACCATCTCCTTAATTGGCTCAGCAATAGGATTACAGGTATCTCTGCTGAGTGATACACATGACAAACTGCCAGTGGATAAAGGGTGAAAGAGCTAAATATTAATTTATATTAATTTAACAGATTGCTACCAAGCACTAGTGGACGCACAAAGCTTGAACTGAAGTCTTGTCATATTTTAAAGATCACATTTCTATTTTCAGCTGGATTGCTCCAAGAAGTGAGGTTCACATAATCATACCATGCCTTTTTGTCCTTCCCAAAAAAATCTTTGATAACAATATCAAAGCTATTAAGATGAAAATAATTTTAGGAAAGCAGGCAGCTAGACAGAGAAGAGTGATACCTGAAGATCCCTACAAACGGATGTGCTGCAGGTTGCACTTCATGTTCATTAAATGCAAGAAAAGTCCATCAAACAGTCATTCTGACTCTGGGAGAGGGAAATGCCTTGTGAGTGCACCCAGAGCCTGCCCAGGAGACACAAAGCCTTTAGGACACTGGGCCTCACCGTTTTGTTACTAAGAGCAAGACTATTAGGTTTAGATGCATTTCTGCAGTTCACCTATAAAGATGATCTCTCCATGAAAATGTTTTTAACGTGGACATATTAAAAAGGTATAAATGAAAAAACTTTTGATGCATTGATAACTTTATGCCATAAGTCTTATCACGTGTAATAAAGCAGGTAGGCCCTTATAAAGCAATGTCATATAGTTGCTTTTGTACTCATAAAAGCCGGCACTGCCAGTCACTATATTAAAATCTGAACTTCTCCCACCATAAATATTTTTTTCCCTCCTAGTGAGTATGCAAAACAGCATTTAGCTCTAGGAGCATCTATGCAGTTATTTTAAAATGCTGTATAAACCAGTGCATAGCAGCACCAGCCAGACACAGTCACTACTGCAACCTTATTTTCTCTTAGTCTGATTTTGTTTGCAAGACCTCTAGAGGGCAGTGAATAAAAGAAAATAAAGTACAAGAAATAGCCATAAATGTTAAATACAAATTTTAAAATTGGGATCTCATCTAATTACTTCCTTGTATTGAAAACCTTCCAGATAATTTAATGGATTAATGGATTACTGCAATGGGATTTTTCCAAGCCCAAATCCTACACTCTCTGGCAGATTGAGCTGACAGACTTCACAGCAGTGCACTTCCCATGTGATTTCCTTCTTTCAAACAGACATCACTTTTTTGTACCTAAGCTAAAACATACAGCAGGCCAGCTGACTCCATGGGCAAGCAAGATTATGTTGGTTTTTTTAACCCTTATGTAAAGTCGATTTAAGGCAAGAAAAAGGGAAAATAGAGTTGAGTAAAGCTGACTGTTTACATAGTATACAACGGTATAACTTTCATGCTCAAGTTAATATCAAAATAGTAAGGACCTAGTGCAGAATGTAGCCTCTGAGATAATTTCTCTTTGGTTTTCAGGTATGTACAGGATGCAGAATCAGGTTTACTGCTAATAACTTTGTCATACTTTTGACTGTGGCATATACAATTAACTCATTACTGATGGAATATATAAAATCCAGGATAAAACTTAAATTAGGCACAGCAGACAAAAGCATTTCAGTACATGCAGTATACTTTGTCTTACCTTGCACATAAGAGCACCAATCAATCCATACAGCAGCAATACATATGATAATATAATTTCAGCTATTCTTTAGTACTTTTATGGCTTTTAAACCTCATGCAATTCTGAAATTGGCTATGCAATTACCATAGGCAGAGCTGTCCACACCTTAAGTTAATGCTGTGTTTATTTTTGGAATATAGAATAGATCTGCAAATGCATCTAAAACCATTGGGAACTGAGAACACAACAAAATAATGCTTGAAAATTCATGTGCTTAAACATGTTGCCAGGGCTTTGAGGCTACTAATACATTCAAAGCCCCCATGGTGTGCAGCCACTGGGGTGGGGAACAGTGAGCTACCCCAGTCCCCCCAGTGAGCCACTCGTCCTTGCTGTGCCCTGAAATATCCTGAATGTAAAACCCCTCCAAACAAAAGAGAAACCAAGAACAGCAAGTCCCAATGCATTATCATTCTTTTTAGACTCCTGGGTGATTCATTGCTGTTGTAAATTGTTACTGCTATAAAGAAGTCAGAAACTGACAATTAACTCTTACCTGCTGCATTTTTTTAACCTTGTCTGTTAATTTTTATCTCTTTCCTGTCTCTGGAATCTTTTCATCCCTTTTCCATAAGTGTTTCCTGTTGTATCTATTCCCTTACATCTAAAAGGGCTAGAGAGCTAATGGCTGCTTTTGCAATTCACGTTTGTGAAGATACACACTTACATGAACTTCTGAGCCTTTTTCATACTCCAGCAGAGTTTGCTGTAGTGTCACAGAGCAATAGCCTATAGGAATGAAATACGGGGGAAAGTTGTTCAGGCTCTTTAACACAATGCAACTTAATAATTTTGCTGTCACCCATTATATAGATATCTATATGTCACAGCAATGCAGGGGACACAAGCATGCTGTACTATAGATCGAGCTTGGAGGAACCTCTTTTCTCCTGTTGGAGAAATCCACTGTTGGTGATGGTGCTCTACCTGTGGACTTCTTTCTATAGAAGGAGATGGTAAGGTGGAGCAAGAAAGTGAGGAGAAGTCAAAAGTGAAAATAAAAGGTAGGTGCAAACAAGAAAGAACAGTAAGAGTATAACACGATTCAAAAAGTGAGCTCAAAAAGGAGCAAGAAGAAGAAACAGATGTGTGACAAGGCCTTGAAATAGTAGCTTTGGATGAAAATGGTCCTGGACAGTACACAAATATTGTTACATCTTCATCAGTCATTAAAGATGCCTACAGCTGCATTTACCTGCAGAATGACAGTGCACATCGTTAAGGATTGTATTCTATGTTTTTTGAGGATAAAAGCACTGATAGTTTGTGGTCTTTCAGAAGTGGCATTTATATTCTTTTAAGCTAAAACAGGTTACATTGCACACTTCACACTAGCTGAATTGTACATCCATGCGGCAGGAGGTTGCTCCTCTTTTACTATGCAACCTTTCTAATGATTTCTCAGTTGCACATGAAGTACTCTTCAAAAAGATTAAATCGAAGTCCACCTCAAACAGCTTGAGAAATTCTTACCTCTCAACTGGAAAGTGGAGATGAGAGGTTGAACCCTCTTGAGCAGGAAGGCCAGTATAGTCCTAATTACTGAATCCCAATTGGACTCTCTCATTAAAGACATAGCATATCTCAGATGTAATCTAATTCACATACAGGTTGCATTCTTGTAACAAACGCATCACTGTTACTGAGATGAAAGAGCACATCTAAATCTGGAAATCATGGAGAGGTGCGGGACTAGCACCCTGCTCCTTCCCTGCAGTGAGGATGCACTATTACTGCAAACTGGAACAGAAGGGGGTGTTTTAGAGGCACAATGAAGAATGCCTCTGTTGGTGTATAATCTCAATTACATGCTGGTATACAGAAGTCTTTCGCTCAGGTGTGAGCCAATAACTCCTTACCCCAGGCAGACAGGCTTTAACAAAACATCGGCTATGTAGAATTAAAGCGCCCTCTACAAGCAGATTAAGGAAAGCAGCCAGACAAGCGGCAGAGAAAACTGTTGTCTTTCCCACTGGAAAATAACCATGTAATTGAATACAAACTAAGAGAAGCTGAATTCTTCAAAGAAACGATTTGCTTATGGTTTGATCCTCTGGAAGTAACCCAAATGATGTGCTGAAATTCATTCCAGCATTGATGCAACAGAGGTTTTAATTTTAACCAAAGAAGTAAATATAAAATGATAGGTCTCAAAGATACAATTTTGTGCAAAACCACAAACCTAGATGCAGTTATGGCTTTACCACTGTTAGTATAGGTGTTTGCAGCTGAAGTCACTGTGAGCTCACAGACTTTGCTTCATTTGCCTTGCCCCTTCCAGACACTCATACTATATACATTATTTTGGAAATGCACTATTTGGGAAGAAGAAAAAGCAAAGTCTCTGCTAGCAAGAGTGAGTATATGCTGATTTGTGATTTCTACCTGTTAATAAAAATTATTACTTAAAATAATGCAACATCAGGATGATAACTGCAGAACAGAAAACAGGTGAACAAAATCACTGAAAAAACAAAGTTCAATACAGAAGTGAGGACCTTTGTGGTGCCAGCTAGAAAGCCAACAGGCACACACTATAGCATGAGTTCTCCCACTGCAAGATGTGTAGCCATACTTACTCCCCACAATCAGCACTTTTCAGACCATGCTGGTGCTCAGCGTCCCAAGGAATAAACCCCATACTGATCTTTATCTTCTTCTTTATGGGTCAGTATTTTTGGTGGCTGTTTTTGTTATTTGCAACATACTTTCAGCTCTATGCTCAGTGCTGGTTTGGGTATATTAAGATAAAAGCAAGGTCAAGGCTTCTATTTTCATGATCTCAGAGCAATCACAGATTGCTTAGAACTTCAAGTCATCAAACCCATTTCCTGCTCCAAGATATGATCAGATCTTTCTTTCATTCCTGATCCATGTTTGGTTTAAGTCTCTGGAGAGACATTTAACTTTGGTATATTGACTATTTGGGATATTCTACATTGGTCTTAGGCAACTTACTACTTGAACTGTTAATGCCCCGTCTCCCCAAACATCCAATACGAACCTTCCTTATTGTAATTTACACCCACTAATTTTATGCCACCCATTATGGATAAAAAGGATAAACTATTTTCCTCTCTGCAGTAGCCTTTCATGTAGTGGAATACTGTTTTCAAGTTTCCCTTCTTTCACATTCATATAAAATAATATAAGTTTATCACTGCAGAGCACATTTTCTAGACCTCTGGTTGATTTTACTATTCTCTTCTGACTCCCCACAGCTGGCCCACAGCTTTCCTGAAATGCACTGCCCATATTAGGACACAGACCCCAGCAAGGCTGCTACTGCCTCTGCATAATGCAGAACAATTACTTTGTCCTTGTTGCAGGTAATACTTCATACATATACCAGGACTACATTAATCTTTTCCTCCCATCGAAATGACACTTTTGATTCTTATTCAGTTTTTTTCACCACCCTTTTCCCTTCCTTTCTCTTCTAACATAATCCTCACCTTTTATTTGCTGTAAGGATGGGATTTTTGCTGAACAACATTCTTTTTTTCTTTTTTTCCTTTTCTTTTTTTTTTTTCCCCCAAGACCATTTCTGTAATTGGTGTACATTACTTTTAAAAAAGCACCTGCTCATCACAAGTGCTACAAATGTAGTGCACAGGCACTGTTATAATCAACCCTACTTTGTTGTTTTGGTTTTTTTTTTTTTTTTTAAAGACTTCCTTGTATTAACTTCAATAGAAAACCAAGGTAATTTGATCACTGCCTGACTCTGGATTCAGTCCTGGGATAATTTACACATACCTTGATTTTAGCCCCTGGTTATATTCTGGTTTTGCTTCATTTTTTAAATTGGCACACAGACCTCAGCCGCCCTTTCCCTTTCCTCCACAAGAGCAAGCAGCTCCTATTGACCTTCCCAGGTATAGGAGATACATCTTAATGATGCAGCTGGCTTTCAGACCTTCCTGAAGAAGCAGAACATTCACTTGAAGCAACCTTCCTTAGGGCAAGGAAGCTCAATCCTGCTCTTGCAGTTTTTTAAATAAAATAATGACAATGCCCAACATTTACACCTGTGTGTGAAAAAGGGAGCAAGAAGTACAAATTGCATTCTCATCAGAATTACAATTAACTCGATTCTGCCATGTAAGTTCTATGCAATACATACAATATCTCTTGATTAAGGTGAAACTGAGAAAATTTAAGTATACAACTGTAAATTAATTTATTTTAAACTCTATTCTAAGATAGCTAATATACTTTGCTCTTTCAATGCCTCCCCCTTACAACAGTCATCATCTAAAGGTCTTCTCAGAGGTCCTGCTGA
>NW_009914062.1:48149-53826 GCF_000696875.1 Nestor notabilis
GAAATTAAAGGACAATCAGGAAGATGGTGAAGACACAAGAAGCCAGTATAAGGGTTAAGAGAATACAGCAGCATAGCTGGCTCCAGAAATAACTAGGAACCAGCAATCTATATCCCAGAGAGACTGATGGGTGAGAATACTTTTATGCCTATGAGGTTTTGTCCTGTTCAACTGAGTTGTTGTTCTGCCTTCTTTTAAAACCCTTACAGTTGGTGAAGATCAGTCTAGATAAAATTACGAATTATCCTAAAACCAGTGCTATATTGCAGCACGGCCTTCCAACAGGGCTAGCGGAAGCATGGAAAACATAATTTTCCAATTACTCTTTTCCACCTTCAACAACAAAGATGTCTTTAACTACTGTATTTTTTAAAGTATTTTGTTTTGGTCTAGTTCACTTCCTAACATCTTGAAAGGACCTGAGAAATCTGTAAAGCAAAAGGACAGAGTGACATGTTGAATGAGATGTTAAATTAAGGACATGCATATTCAATTTGTCTTTCTGTTGGAATGGTTGCTATTTTGTGTTTCTTCAGGAAAAAAAAAGAAAAGAGATTGGAGACTTTTCTTCTTGTATAATTTTTTTTGCGATAACGTTTTTCTCCTTAGAACTTATCACCTAGATGAATCCTGGTTCCAGTCCTAGAGGAAGACGTGCAATGCAGTTTTAACAAGCTGCTTACAACAGCAAGCAGTTGCACATTTTAAGCAAGTGGCTTAAGTTCTTTCATGTCAATGTTTCCCATTGACAATCACAATTTAGACTGTGAAAATATTCTTACAATGATTACGTGCAGATGGCTTAGGATATGCTCTGAAATCATGAATACACAAGTTCATTGGCAATTATATTGCTTTCCTAGCTTAAGCAGGTTTTGACCTCTGAAGCTAAGCTTGTAGAGTGGAATTACTCTATGGGTTTATATTCAGTGGACATTATACGATCCTTAGAAACCCCAGTATCTTTTGGATTAATTTTATATGACTAATGCATGCTGCAATCTAATGTAAAACCATCAAACATTCTGATCCACAATTATTACCTGACTTCTCTCATCGCAAAAACCTACTTCTCATCACTTGGTTGGTACCACACACTTCTATTTCATGTCTTTCACAGATGAATTTCCTAGTAATTCACTCACCCTTAACATCCATTTCTCATTTTTCTCCTGAATACTCAGAATCCTCTGCCTCCCTGCAGCTAGAACAGAGTGGTCCAGCAGACTCTCAAAACTAGGAGGCCAAAGGAAGAGCAGAATGAGCTCCTGCGCTCTGAGTTGCTTTCAGCTGCAGACATGCATAGCTGCACTTCTGCTCAACCAGGTCTCTCAGGCTTTTGACTGGAGGCTGACAGGGATGCCTTTTGCTTAAAGGCTGTCAGCAAACCTCCTCTTCTTCTAGACTGTTAACAAGCAAAGTGAAAGATAATGAGGAATTTCCATATGGATGGAAACAGAATTATCATCTTTTCATTTTCCTTGTAAACTTACAAATATGGAAATTAATTCTACTTCAGCACATTACGTCTTTGTCTCTTGGTCTGTCTGTTAGCTGATCCTTAAAATAGTTTCATTGTTACCTTCTACCATTTAGTTGTGTTTTTTATGTACTTATTCAAAGGCAGAAGATAAAGTTTTTTCCTCACTGCTTAGATTCACTGTGAGTAGACAGTTCCTAAGCCATATTGCTGAAGACTGGAAAATGAAAGAGTGCTGAAGGGGGGTTCAGACACTGCCAACATTACCCTGAAAAACTAATGACCTCCAAGGAGATACCTCTTATTTTAAGATGAACCTCACTGGAAGGGTTCACATGTATCTCCTGAGGACAGGTTCAACACATTCAGTGTATTACTCATTCAAGAACTGAATTACTGCTTTCCCAAGCTTGGCATTTGACCTGGCTGTCAAGTGCATAACAGCTAATAAAAGGCAGTGGGCTGTTTCACTTTGCTGACTTGCAGGTCTCAGAGACTGAAGGAGATGGTGCTGGCTTTGCCTTAATATTTAAGATGGAGGCTTGCCAATAATTTTAAAGTAGATGAATATACATGTGCTCTATAAGGCTCTTTTTCTAAAAATTTAATAAAGAGTTCCAGGGTTGAGGTGGGGGCAGGGCACAGATTGAATAAATAAAAGGTATGGGAATATCTAATACATATCTAGCAAAGATACTAAGTATAACGACGCTTCTTTTCTGTCATTAACAGTAGTTTCAGGTTACAGACTAGTAAGTAATAGGTCAGTCCTGGTATCTTTACAGGGATACCTTTGAAATTAATTTAGGGTATGGTCTCCTCAATACTTGTCCTTACAGAAGGACATGCACGGTGGCCTTACTAGAGCCTGGCATCACTCACCTTGTGAAAGGACAAAGCCCAGAACACATAGCATCATGTTGCAGCAAATAAGATGAAAGCAGTCCAAAGTGATGCTCCAAAAGAGTCTTAAGACAGAGCTGAGCCTGTAGCTTCATCCGTGAAAAGTCTGTGTTGCAGGCTAGGCCGTTACTGCTAACTCCTGCAGCTGGACAGTCACTGAAGTTGCCAACAGCAGTGTTCTCACACATACAACCCATGAGCAGAACATGGAGAAAGGATCATCAATCATGAAATCCAATCTGCTTTTGCTCAAGCAACACTCTGTATTGCCAAGAAAGATGAAATGCAATCAACTCTTATCTTTCAATATGTACAATTTTGGAAATGCCACATTCAAAGTCTTCTAGGATGCAAGAAAAAAATATGCTTTGTCTCAGCTTCAGCTTGATTTGGATCAACTTCCAGTACAGACCGGCCTGTATGTGCTTAAGAATATGTAAAAACAGAATAACAGGAATGTGTTTTCTGAGCCCTGTCCACACAAGGATTAAAAATTTGCAGTGACCAAAAGAATTCAGAAACAATGAGTCCTACAAAGTCAGTATGATTTCAAGAACATTCATACTTAATGAAACACACACTCTGAATTAGTCACTGGACCTTGAGTGTCAGAAGAACAGAATGAGTTGGGAAGCCTCTAAATAAACAGTTTTATCCAGAACAAAATCTACTACAGGCATCTACTAAAGATGGAGAATAATACAGTAAAATGTTGTTCAGTAGGGCCACATTGCCATAACACATTAGTCTTGTGAGCTGAATCAAAGTCAGACTCGTGATTCTCCTAAAGGCACTGTAAGTCTTGGTGCTGAGGGCTCTTTCAGTGGTTGTGAAGTTTTAAGCATCACTCTTATGCATTGATATTTTCAGCAGCAAAGCCTATGCCAGCATTGTTGTGTGTCTCGATACAAATGACAGATTTGTTACAATCTCGGGGAACCAGCAGTGTCAGAAAGAGTGGGATCTTGTATTCGTCTCCTCATCTCAATGGCATACAATGCTTTGCTACTTTTCTCTAGGATTTCTGCTGTGCCTGTGTGCAAAAGTTCCTTGCAAAGCTTTCTAGATCCTCAGCTGCCCTGTTCCTAGGTTAAAACTACCATTAAACTGAAGCCATAATAGGTGTGCACCAGTGATCCTGGTTATGTCAAGAATAAATTCCTAAAGATTTGTGGACGACTTGAAAGAAGCCTAGGCTAAACTAAGAACAAGGCATGCAGGCAGTCTGCTTGTTACTAGCTGATCAGAGCAAACTGCTGACCTTTCTTGCTATCTAAAAAGTGTATGAGAAGATGCAGAGTCTTCAAAGGGCAGTGCTAATAAAGAAAAAAAAGATAAACCAAAAACAATCAAACAACCAACCTTGATATTTCTCCATTTTCTGCATCAGATGCTAGCACATCTTGATTAGAATTCACGATGACTCATACTCAAAGGTCTGCTTCTAGTTCCTAGCACACTGACTATCAGCACAGATAGCTGGTCGCAAAGATGCTTTAAAGCATAGTTGGCAAACCTCTTGATAGGCATTTTTTTCTCTTCATTAAGTGTATCAGATTTTTTTCAATATTTTAACTTTTTCGCCTTTTCCAGACCTCCACACTGATACATAACAGCAGCCACCATTTAATTTACACATTGATGGTGAATTTCTGATATAGTATCCATTTTGTTATATTAAAAGAAGAAAAAGTGAACTCTGCTATCATAACTATAGAGACTATTTTTCTTTCCATGTTGATTTACATGCAAATAACCAGCTTATCAACCTTGCAAATGTCAACCTGCACTGAGGCGAAAAGCTGTGAAGTTCTTAAGCAGACATTCTCCTTGAGACTGAAAGGTCAGTGTTTGTGTTATTTATTCTTACCGTGGAAATATTTCACTCTTCAGTTAGGGAGGACTTTCTCATTTTCCACAGAAATAAGAATTTAAGATTTCAACCAAGAAAAGTCAGCGCCTCAGACTAAATTAAACAAAAACATGCAAAATAATTAATTTTGTAAAATACAGACAGAAATATATACAGAGAATAAACTCAGTAACATAAGAGCATCATACTCAAAGGAGGAGTGCCCATTTATTCAGGCAGCCAGTGTCTCAGCCCAACAGACTGAGCTGCCAACTGTTCCTGGGGAAGTCAAAACTGCAAAATCCACCAAGGCAGACTCTGACTTCCTCATAGGAATTTCTCTTAATGACACCTATTTTCCACCAATTTTCAAGGCCCTTAAAGCTACACTTCCCTTAGTATTTCTCTGCCTTTTCCTCTTGGAAACTCCAGTAACTACTTCACCAAAGGATGTTTTAGAATAAAGTGACACTATTGCAAAGGCAACCATAAAACGGAGGTTGGGCCTACTCATCTGTTAAAACTACACAGCAAAAGTAGGAGGAAATTCTGGGTTATCAGAGGAACCTTATATTAGTTCAGATATTGAACAGAACCTGAACATTACTGGTGAAAGGCTAATGAAAGCGTAAGGCTTCCAGTTTGACTAATCAAATTAGACGTGCTGTTGCTTAACTGAGAATATTTGTAAACTGGCTTAGCTCCAAATAATGATCCTATTTATGTGTGAAAGCATGTGTTTGTAGCTTAATTACTGGTCTACATGAATGTGAAATGCGTAAATATGTGGCCTATTAGCAAACTCAAAATGTCATGTATAAGAATATAAACCGTTTACAAAGGGATGTCTAATAAACTGTTAGTGCTGCTGTCTGTCTGTCTCCCAGTGTGATGCTATTTGATCAATGACGTAACTAACATTTTGCTCCTTATGCTATTATTTTTAGTACAGAAAATGTAGAAGTTCATTGTGAAAATAAGGTAAATTTGTGGCTGGAGAAGTCAAGCTCCACAGTTAGCTGGAGCCACAGATGCAACTGCATCCATCAACAGTAAGATGACAGCACTCCACTGTAACAAAACTTTTAATCTGCAAAAACTACCACTTTGAGTGAAGAAACTGTAGCAATGCAGCTATTGCTGCAAAATTAATAAAAATATTCTTAGCTTCTGAAGAATATAAACATTATTGTTGTAACAAAGGACAATCTTGCCCTTTCTTGAACATATTGGTCTGGCTACTAATGTAATAGATGGGCAGCACAAAGGGAAGTCTCAACATCCTGCTCCACTCATGTAAGGAAGCTTAAGTACAGCAAGGTTTGCCATAAATCATGTGGCAGTAGGCACATGTTAAAAATGAAGCAGAATAAAAACTGGACAGTTATCTGCTACTCTTATTCTGTACTTTGCTAAAGTGTTCCCTGTAAAACAGAGCAGGA
>NW_009914062.1:53857-92315 GCF_000696875.1 Nestor notabilis
TGTGCTTGAGAGCACCTTTTAGCATAGGACATAGTGGCAAAACTGATTTCCAGACCAGCCAAATTGCCAGAAACTAGAAAACAAAAAGTCATAGGCTTTTATTAAACCAAGTTAGTTCAATTATGCATGGTAATTTTTTTCACAGTAATATGGAAATATTTTTCAAAAACCCAGACAAATTCACTAGATTCAAGGATATACAAAAGAGCTGCATGTTATCTAAAATAATTTCTTAATTTTGCAGTGGTTTTTAGCATACAGAAATGTGCTCCCTTCTCTGTTAATTAACGTGAATTCTTTGGTTTATGACATACTTTTGCCAGCAACTTCACTCTTGCATCAAAACCCTATCAGAATGTTTATCAGTAAACTTTTATTTAATAACTTGGATTTCTAAATCACTTTATCTAATTTTGGTACTTTACCCTTGTAATAATATGTGAGAGCTGAAACTTAGCATTTATAGACATTTTCTTCGTAGCAAACAAGGTATTAAGGAAATAGAAAATAGTACAGAAAAAACGTAATGTTGCTACATAAATTACTTGTCTATGGATAAAGTGTTTATAAAAAAGGCAAAGATTACAATCAAAAGGCAAAGATTACAAGTAATCTCCTGTGAAGGTAGCCTACCTGACTATATGTAGGGGGATAGGTGAAAAAAGTCACCAAGTTCAACTGGGATTAGAGTTGGAAGCACCATTAAGATAAGAACTGCCTGGCTACATTTTAAGAATTTGGTCAGATTACAAGTACTCAGAGTGAGGTAGGATATGCCCCATGGTCACTAGGATGGCAAAGGTCATCTGGGCTGCTGTAAGGCTACTGCTTCAGAGCATGACAGCTGAAAGACAAGAACTAGAGTTCAGGAATTCAGTCCACACCAGGAAAGCAGATTACATTTGCTACTGAACCCGCAAGGTGCTCCTGGGTTAGAGGTTAAACTGATGAAGTTTGGGGATGCCAGGTGTTGCTACTGGGAAATGTTGGTGGTGCATGAATGCTTGGAGGATTTCTTGTGGAAGGGGCTACAGCTCTAGGTTTACATCTAATGATGGCACCAGGCATGCCCCTGGTCTAAAATGAAGAGTTGGACAGCTCAGAAGGCAACATGATTAGAGATATATATACCATTTTTCTGCTACTGGAATATTTTATAATTTCACTGTGAAAACCATTTGAAAAATCATCTCTTCTTTTGTGGTGAAAATGCTACACAAAGACTGGGAAGTTGCATTCACATTCACAAGAAGGGTAGCTGTATTTGCTGGGAACACAAAGTTTTTGGTCCTTGGTGTCCAGTGCTAACTTCCTTTTCTTCATATAGCAGAACAGTAGGCAATTTTGACACACTAAGCTTCTGCTAATGAGTTTACAGTTTTCTATTTCACAATCAGCACAATTAAATAAACTCTAGCTGCTGGTGTGAATTTTCTTTCTAAAGGAAAACCATATTGGTTGTTGATTTGACTTTAATATTCTCCTGAGTTTTGCTGTTGCTTTCTTAAAACGAACAAACACTGAAACTATTTTGATCTGTGACTTCTCATAGCAAAGCCTTGCCCTGTTCTGTGCTGCCAGTGATGATATGTGTGACTCAGTGATACATTGTAGGTGCAACTCTCAAAAGGAAACTGTCTTTGCTCGTGTTACTTTGCCAATGAAACTTCCTTTGTTAAGAAACAGCGTTCTTGGCTGAAAATAGTGTACTGGCAGGCTAGTATTGTACATGCCCAACAATCTGGGCATTATATTGATAACAGAACAAAAAAAATATGTATGTTCAGGCTGATTCTGTAAAAAGCTGACAGTTAGTACTATTCTGGAGCTGAAGCTATTTCTGGGGTAACTTTTTACCTGTATTTTATCACTGCATACACTTTTACATGAAATATTCTTCAACATCCCCTCCCTCTCCTTTCTTCTTTATTTATCTTCAAAATAGGTTAAAGAATTCATCTATGATTGACTTTCCCCGTATTAATTCTTGTTACAGAGGAAAAAAGCACTTTGCTTCTTACTGGAGTTCTGACATTACTTTCACAAATGCCCAGGAGGCTGGTTGGCTCCGATCTCCTTCCAGCTAACCTCAGTGCAAAGCTGCTTCATCAGTTGTAAATTGTTCAGAATGCAGAAGCATGTTTGTTTGCTGCTTTGAACAATCAAGACCATACTATGCATTCCCTGCATTATTTATATTGGCCACTTATAAGTTGATTTTTATTTATTTATTTAAAGTTTCCATCTGTAGGTTCTGGCTACATTTCAAAATCTCCCCCCTCAAACATGTCCTAATAGATATCTGTTCTCCCAGAACATCTGTCCTTTATGGTCCTATTTTATCTGTAAGCTAACAGTGACACAATTTTTAATTTTATTATATGCGTACAGTTTTCTGTTTTTAAAATCCCCAGAATCAAGTCATATTATTACAGCTTCCTTTCATAGTAAAAAAAATAAAAAAAAAAAATAAAAAAAATTTGATTCAAGTCCTCATAGCATTTTCAGTCCTGGCAAAAATGTTAACACTGTATCTGTAATGAGGCACCTCAGGATAGGGAAATACTTTACACTGATCTAAACCTGTTTTAAACAGAACACATCTATGAAAATGTGCTAGTTCAGATCATTAGGGGTCTCATATTCATAACCTTCTTTTAATCTGCCTTTTTTATTCTTTCATCTAACTCTTTTAGTAAAGTAAGAGATGTCCGCAAGATTATTTATATAATTAAGTAGCTTTAAAATGTACAGAATGTACTAGCATCTTTGCTGTATGTATCCAAATATTTTAGATCCTAACATAGCTAACATTATGGTGTCATGAACATAAATTCAGCCTGCTGCATCCCAGTGTCATGATCCACCTTTCTGTTAGAAGAATTAATCCACCTAGGGATGTCCACAGAGCAATGTAATGCTATTAGCAGACTGTGGGTAAGTAATAGTAATTTATCTCTTCCTTCCACTGCTAATTGTACCAGTAAAAATATGGCAGCATGGGTTTCTACAAGTACAAGCCTGAAGATCTGTGGCCTAATGCTGAATATTTTTACTGTAATAAATGTCAAGAGCAAAGTGTCCTGCAGGATGTCATAATCTGCCCTCTCTGTTTATTGCATGCTGTAAAGTAACATTCTTCTAAAACACACACTTTCATCAAATCATCATAATTAGGAATTGAGCTGGAAAGTCTCAAAAATTATAGCATATGACAGGAAAAGCAGAAGAGGTAAGGGGAGGGTACTACTGGCATCCTGACGTGACTGAATACATTACATTAAAACATCTGTTAAGACCCTACAAGACCAGTCCAACTATGCTGGAGGAAGGGAAGCAAACCAGAAAACAAGAAAGCATTGAGGCAAAAAGGTCCTCCTGGAGTCCTGAAGTGACTTGTGAAGTCCAAAGGCAGAGGAATACTCAAACACAGTATTACTGTACAACACAACTGACAGACAGTTCAAGTCTGTTTCCTTCAATGCTTGGGGACACCCACAGATTGGGCACCCAGCTCCCAGAATTGCAAGCTGTTACTGAGACCTGCGGGTGCACTTCCACTCAGTAATCTCATCCCTCCCATAAACCTCACCTAGAAAAAAAAGTGGGTTTGTGTCCCAGCTGTGTTTGGAAAGTCCTTCTAGAATTTCACTCATCTCTCTGGTTAGCATGTTTTTTTCCTAATTTCCAGTCTAAACATATTCAAGACACACTTAAGTCCATTTGATTTTCTATCTGTATTATTATGTTCTATTCCCTCACTCATATTTGAACCCCCAATATATCTTAAAAAGTAAACATTTCATTTTGTTACAAAATCAAGTAAATCCCAATCAGTCCTATAAGAGGGAGATATGGAGGCACACAATGCAATTACTCATCCTCCACAACTCTCCCAAGTTCAAATAGATAATGTTTTGATGCAAGTAACCAAACCATATCTGATAGTCTAAATGAGCCTTGTACAACTGGGCAAACAATTCCCTGTTCCTACTTGCTAGGCACAGCCTGAAATCCCTTTCAGCAGCTGGGTTTTTTTCAGTAGTTCCATCAATAGTGGCCCCTTGGTCTTCTCAATTTAAGCTGCATAACAGCCTATGAACAGACCTTCACAGGAGGGTCCATCAAACCCAGCAGTCCCTCTCAAACAGTAGCAGGCCAGGAAGTGCAGAGCTAACTATGCCATGGGAGAATTTCCCAAAACTCCCACCCAACCCCCAGACACTTGCAGTTCACTCACTTCCTGAACAAAAAGTAGCCTTTATATTTTTCAGGCCCTGCTACACTTTCTTCCCCTGAGTCTGTCCTGTTGCTATCTGCATCTATGTGAAACACTAGCACCCATCTCCTGCCATAACTCAGCCATCACGATAATCACCACCTGCTACGAAGACCCTTCCTTCGTATGTGCTGAGCACTCACCACTCTCTAATTTCACTCCCTGACTGTCACTCTGGAAATCAGAACAACCAGTGGGTCCCTGCTCAGTCTCAGCAGCCCCAAGGAGTTGTTCAGACTTCTGTCTCTTTGCTATGCCAAGGAATGCTATACTGTTATATAGTTCCTTGAAAGATATCTGTGTCATGCTTTCCATCCTCCAACTTTCCTTAGCTCCTGCTATACCTTTCTGAGATGGAGAAAAAGAACTTTACAGTACTCAAAATGCAAGAGAAACATAGGCTCACATGGTAGAAATGTAAAATTACTACATGGTAGAAAATATCCATTTTCAGGATATTTTTGGTACCTCTGCTGTTACACTACTTGCTTTTATAACCACTACTGACACTAAAGTTAACATTTTCAAAACTAAAGTTAACAGTCTCAGAGAAGCATCTTTTATATTCTACTGGTCTAGCTATGCCCAACATTTTGATCAGTGAGTGGCAACAGTCAGCTCAGCATGCACTACCTCTTGTGTGGGATTTTTCTTGTCTTCATTTTGCATCCACCTCCAGTGAATTTCACCTGCCATTGCCTTGCCCAGACACTTTTTTCTGCAAAATCCCTCCGTAGTTTTTTACACTCAGCACTCATTTTCAGTGCTCTGAATAAAAGCATCATCGGCACACTCCTGTCATCTTTTCCAGTTCAGTTATCAGTTGAGTATCACAGATTTAAGCACAGATTCTTTTGAGACCCTACTGCTATCATCCTCTTAGAAAAATAATCAATTAGTCTACCTCCTGTTTTGTATCTTTTGACCAATTTTTGGTTGATCTGTAAAGTGTTCCTTTTAGCTAACAGAAGCACAAATTCTTAAGTGTATAGTAATAAAGTACCACTTTCTCACCCTTTTGGCTTTAATCACTAATCCCCAGAGAGTTAGCTATAGAGTATAGCATACCCATATGCTGTACTGGAGAGGGCCCATTTCTGCGTTCGTTTGTTCCTTTCTACCACCAGGACACCATTTTGGCATGACTTTGAGGCTGCTACTCGGGAGGTGGAATTGCACTAAAATGCCTCCTCTTTTTCCTCTTTCTCAGTAGTTTTAGGGTTCTTCAACTATATAAAGCATTGTAGTTCACTACCTTCAGTAGTGTGTCAGTGAACCTTGCAGTGTTTCTGAATTCCTCAAAGCAGCTGACCTTGAGGACATTGAGCGCTCTCAGTCAGCACACATCTACCAGTGCCAGGTAAGGCAGATAGTCAATATATTTTGACACAGACTTTAGGAAACTGGGCCACCACACCATGTGCTGGCTCTGACTGTAATTCTTCTGTGAGGTGGTGTCCTGGGTTCAGCTATAGCAGTCATTTTTTCTCTTTCTTAGTAGCTGGTGCAGTGCTCTGGTTTTGACTTTCAGCCTGGGAACAACGCTGATAACACCGATGTTTTTAGTTGTTGCTCAGTAATGTTTACTCTGACCAAGGACTTTCTCAGTCTCATGCTCTGCCAGGGAGGAGGGGAAGCCAGGAGGAAGCAGAGACAGGACACCTGACCCAAACTGGCCAAAGGGGTATTCCATACCACAGCACGTCATGCCCAGTATAGAAACTGGGGGGAGTTACCCGGAAGGCCCAGATCGCTGCTCGGGTCGGGCTGGGTATCGGTCGGTGGCTGGTGAGCGGTTGTGTCCTTTTCCCTTGTTATTCCTCTTATCATTATTATTGGTAGCAGAGGATGGTTTGTATTATACCTTAGTTGCTGGAGAGCTGTTATCTCAACCCGTGGGAGTAACATTCCTCCGATTCTCCTCCCCATCCCTCCGAGAGAGGGGGGAGTGACCAAACAGCTGCGCGGTTCTGGGTTGCTGGCTGGGCTTGAACCACGACAGGTGGAATGAGCGCCGAATGCATCAGTTTATCTTTGTACAAGGTTGATCTGACCCATGGTAAGTGCCTTGCTGCACCCCTCCCTCCCGTAGCCAAAACTGTACAGTTTTATACGTCAGCTACCTCCTTGGCCTCCCCTTGCTTCATTACAGTATTACTCTGCCCTCAGCTTTGTATCTGTGGCTATGCTTCTGCTACAACACCTATCCTAGATGAGGTTTCTTACCTCAAAGTAATATGACTGCTCACTTAGTGCCTGAGATCTGCCCTGGCTTGCTTCCAGGCTTTTGGTTTGTTTGGAGACTTTTGGAGTGGAGGAGGCAGATGGGCTCATTATGTGACGATTAGTTCCTCAGCTGCTACAGTAACCTACTTCTTGGTAGTCTGGCAACTTTCTGTTCCTAACGTAAGGCTTATATTCACACCCGCAGCAGCTTCAAACTTCACAGAATAAGGTTCAGAACTTGTTATTTAAAATCTAAGATATAATTTTACCAAAATTTGTAGAATTTGAATATCTAAGCTCTAAATTACTTAAATTGAAATGCTTTGGTAAGCAGGTGTTCAGGAAAATTATGTAGGTTACAAAAGCTTCAGCTATGTGCTGCAACCAAACACTACTTTCCTTTTAAGTTGAACTTCCATATGCTGAAATTCTTATTTGTAGTTACCTCCCTGCTGTTAGTCCCTAACCAGATAAGCAGTGTGCTTATTATTATTACATTTTATCCTGTCTTTGTTATACTAATCCACAAAGTCAACAAAATTCTTCCGTATAATACTTCTGTCCTTCACAGCATTGCAGGAGTATAAAGAACTGTATCAAAGACCTTGTGCAAGGTTACTAAAGGAAGTATTACAGAGGTCTGGCCACAAGACCTGCCCTTTATGAATAGTTCTTATAACTCCCCTGCAACCTGGTAACTCACCTCTTGGTACATCCTCTCACAGTCCCATCTTTTCCCAGCTCCTTATCTGCTTAAGCCAGCTTCTTATAATTCCTGTATTAATCTGTACCATCTCCACTTTAAATAATAATTTCCTTTGGGAACTGTACTGAATGAATGCTTCCTATAAATCCAGATAGCTTAAGCCCACTGTGTTGATGTAGTCTGAGATGTTCACTATCTCAGTGAAAAGAAACATTAGGTTTGTCAGACTAAATCATGTCCTGAGCAGATTTTTGCATTTTATCACACTTTTCACTTATGATGATGTTCTCCATTACTCCTTGTTCAAAACTTGTCCTAAGAAATTACACAGTGTTGAAGTAACCTAATTTGCATGTATTTTTCAGGATTTCTTTTTTGCTCTCTTCGCATATATGTTAGTATTCACCAGTCAGACTACATTATCCCTATACTGAAATTAACATTAATAAACAAATTAACATTTGCTGGTAGACTTCTGGTGACTAGAGGTAAAATCAGAAAAGTAACTTCAGTTTCTACAAAGGTGGTAACTAACAAAAACATGAGCTTTCCTCTCCTTTACTCATCCTCAATCAGAATAAACAACAAAACTCCCAGCTGAGAGGAGACCGGTGATTTAATACTCCAGAATGACTTTACAGCTTACTAGTTCAATAGCAATATCAAACCAATAGTGGAGCATTTAGAAATGAAATGGAAATACTGCCATGATAATTGCTTTGGCAAAAAATCATTCATGTCATTTTACAGCTGTTTAATATTGTTTGTTAAGTTTTTAACTTGATACCTTGTTCATACTTTATCTGTATTTTTCATAGGAAATATTTTTTTTTCCATTTAAGTTTACATTGCTGTCTGAGTTCAGTGAAACTTGCCAACAAAAACGAACAACATATTTCTACTCTCTCTTATCTTGCTACTCCTTGTTTGAAGTCCCAGTTAGCAATTTACAAGTGAAAACACGTCTTGAAGAGAGATAACTCTGGTCATGATAGGTGCATTTCCAACAAAGCCAACCATCTTTTCCCTGTGGTACAGCAGAGCTGCTGAGCTGATTTCCATCTTATGATTCAAATCAACAAATTCTTAGTGCTATGGAGCATGCAGCAGCCATAATTCCAAAAGCCTCCTATCAACAGATTTTCTATAATTTCCCCACAACATTTTCTGAGTTAGTATTTCAAAGACATGACCTTCTGTCATAAGTACATCATGCAAACATTATTCCCGGTATAAGTGTCTACACAGACATCTTAAAACATTGTTACTAAATTTAAAACCAAAAACCTAAATGGAATATAAGGAAAAAAATAGGTAGTTTTCAGGAAGTGCAGCAGACAAAGTGGTAGATGAAAAAAACCAACCCATTCAGAAGTGAACTCAGCCTCTAGGAATGCAGGTTATTAAGTGGATTATTGGGAAGAGTATATTGGAAATCAATTTCACCAAAAGCATGCCCATATTAAAAGGGATATTATGGTACCTTAATTGCACTTCTCAGCCATAGTTGTTGAGATTATATGTTGATCACCTGGAAAGCAGAAAATAGAAGATTAATAATATTGTGCATATTTTAATTACTGATTAAGAAGAGCAATTCATATCACATATTAATCCTTCATTTAAATAGTTTTAGCCTTCTTATTTTAAAATGGAGAAAAGCAGAATACACAGCTTTTGATATCTGCTATTTTATTCCAGATAGAGGCAGCTTCAAATAAGAAAAATAACAAGAGAATAATGCCTGAGGTTTTCATTAAATAGTTTACATATTTTCATGAAAGCTGTCAACTCAGAAACCAAGGAAAATTCATAAAAACTTTTATTCTTATAAAATATCTACCCTAAAACATATCTATCAGGCACTTATCTCTGATTTGTTTAGACTCAAATATATTCTCTACCCTTCCACAACCGAAAATATTTAACAGTAAAATCTGACTGGTGCTTTGCTATGTGTATGGGGGTTCTCCCTGGGATAGAGAACATAACTGGTGGATGTAGTAGTATTTTGAGTATTTGAGTATTTTTCATACTAGGCATACAAAATACACCTAAACCAAACCCATTGCAAGCAGTTTCAGAATCAAAAAGCTTGCAACAACCAAGGCATAACTGCCTGCTGCAGCTTAGGCCAGGTTCTGCTTGCTCTGTACAGCAAAAAATTTCAGGTATGAAACTAAGTTTGAAATTGCATTTGAACAGGATCTTTTATTTTGGGGTGGAGATTGTAAGCTGTTATTGGTTGGCTTTAAAAATGAATTGTACAGTTGCTGGGCTCATTCTACCTCTCTGTCAGCAGAATTCAGGTCTTTACTAAAAGAGCCTCTGTCAGCATTATCTTCGGACAATTTCACATGAAGCAAAGACATTTTGCAGGTTGACTTTGTCTCTTTTACTTTAGTATTTTTTATCTACATAATAGGACTCAGTTGTCCAGAATATGCAAAGAGCTATGACTCAACCAATAAAAGAGAAAAACTTATTCGCAGGGCTGTTAATTGACAGCACAGAAGCTATTTGTTATATTGGAGCTAGCCAACTTGCCATGCTCTTAAAGCAGAAAGCATGTATATTTGAGTATATGTGGTTTGCTTTGCAATAACTGAAACTGTTGCTTTATTCTGAGGTGGAGCAAATACATAGTAGGTTGGAGAGTCAGATTTATAAAATAACTCATGGCTTTTAAGGCTGATGGAAACTTGTAGAAATGCACAGAAGTTATGTGAACTTCAAAAAAAAATCACAGAAGGAGAAACAACATGGTATTTTATTAGCCTCAAAAGCTTAAATGCTTAAGTAAAAATTATTAAGTTTCATTAATAAGATACTATATGATTATGGGAGCATATAACTCTTCCCCAGAAGACGTTTGCTTGACCAAATAATTTATCTCTGCTATATATATAGATACACACACGTACTTACATGCATACAAAAAGGTACAACTACACAAAAACAAGGAATAAACAATATGCAGTTCATTACAACAAACATTTGCCCATACTTCTGGAGACACCAAGCAATTCTACCTTTTTTTCTTTTTTCAAGGAAAAAAAAATATTTCCAGCATACAAATGTATTACTGAGACCTGCTTCTGAAAGAACTCATATTCTTTGATTTAGTAAAGTTGTTTTAAAATTGAGGATGGAAAGATAGGTGCTCATCAAGTATGGGCTCTGCTCTGGATGAAATACAGGCATGTCCCACCAACACCATGGTTACTACCAACTTGACATTCCACCAGAATCCCACAAAAATCCAATCTCATTAAGGCTGCAATTAGTTTGTTCAGAAAATGCCTAGTCTTCCATGTGTGTAGCAGAGGAAGAGGAACAAAATGAATTGCATTGCCATAGGAACTGAGTTTACTACTTGCTTTACTAAGAGATTAATGCCTATTGTCAGCAGATTTTATGATAAATTATCATAATTGTGCATTTTTGTAATGAAGATGCATCATGCTGTGAGTTGTTCACACACTGTAGAACACTTTAATCTCCAAGGGTTTTTAGTTCTATATATTATTTTACAAAAACTAGGCTGTTTACATTGTGATTGTTTCAGATTTTAACATTAAAAAGAAAAGGACACTTCAGCTCAGAGTTTTTTTACAGCACTAGAAGATAACACAGATAAAGACTGCAGCTATTACATCAGCCTGTGATTTGGTGCATATGAATCAGATGAAAGCAGGTAGTGCTGTTACCATTTCATCTACACAATCTATAATTTGGGGTTTTACTTTGGATTTTACATCCCCACCATAAGTGGTGGTCAAAGGTATGTGAAGGATCAGTCACTCATTTGGGCTCTCACGCCCCTATTATGGGGCAGAGATAATTTTATGCCCACTGGAACAAGGCTTCTTGTTTAGTTTCCTCTAAAGGAACCTCATTCACATGCACCAAGACACTCTGACTTGACCCAAAAATGCAATAAACAGGAATGATTGAAGGATTCACTTTAAAATCATGATACTGCTCCAAACTAATAACTGTTTCTCTTGTCGAGAGGAAGTGATGGGATATGCTAAGAGACATACACTACCGTAGTAGGGGTAAGGAAAGAATATGCCTTTATATAACTCAGTGCCCTCTCCTTACCCTTGTCTGCAAGTATCACATAATATCAAAATTCATCCTGAATGGTAAGAACTGGGGGGATCCTTGTAAGAGGCTGTGTCAGTGAAAACACCACTGCCACAGAAGGATGTCTGGCTCAACATTGCTATGGCAGGAAGACTGACATTGCCGATACCACCAACACAGCAGGATGTCTGTCTCTGTATTGGTATGGCAGGAAAACCGACATCACCCCCACAGCAGATATTTGTGAAGGATATCTGTCTCCACATTGCTCACCAATGGGCACCTTAGTGCAGGAAGTTTGCCTTACGGTATTGGGCATGTGCACTACCACCGGGTGGAGGATGTGGTTGCAACTCTATAAAAGGATGGCAGTAACCAGCATAGAAGGAAGAACATCTCCCCCACTGGGCTTGGAACTAATCAGACTGTCGGGATGCCACAGCTCCAGGGTGGTAGCTATCGCTATGAACTCTTCTATTCTTTCCTCTTACTTTCCTTCTTTTCTCTTTCTCTCTCTCTCTCTGATTTTTCCCCCTTACTTTCTTTCTTTTTCTCACTCTCTCTCTCTCTGGTATTTGCCGGTGGGCATTTGTTGGTGGGCAAATAAAGTTCCTTGGCGCCTGACTCCATTTTGAGTCTTAATTCTGTTCCCAAGAATACAAGCAAAACTGTGCTCCAGACTTTGACTGATGTGCGACAATCCTCCAGATAGCAGGGATGACAGGGTTATCTAGTAAGCAAGCATTAAGCCCATATATTTATTGAAAACTGCACATTTGGCCTTTTATTTCTTTGCTGTCCTTTCAGCAATGGAAGACTCAGTGAAAGGTGTTCTGAAATTCTGCTGTCATGATTCTTTGTAACCGGAAGATGTATACATTTGTTTTAAATTAGAGAGGAAGCACAAATGGCATGTTGGTATAACATTTTCAAAATACTGTGCTGACTAAATACATTTTCAAGGCTGTAACTCTATAGTTGAAGACTGCCTGAAAAACAACTCCTGTCATTAAATCTGAAACAAGTTTTGGTATATTTTTAAGATTCCGATTTTTAAGGCTCTTTCTTAATTATACAATAAGTTATTTCACCTAAAGGAGAGCAAAAGGCCAAGTTTGGGAAGAAGAAAGGTAAAGAGGTCTCTGTTCCCAAGAACACCCACAAGCAATGTTAAAACCTTGAAGGACATGCTCAGTCTGTAGGTTCTTCCCAGATGCTTCCCATTTTACATTTTCTGAAGACTGAAGGAATTGCTAGGAAAGTACACATCATAGAACTCAAGTTCAAGTATAAAGGATTAATTTTCCTGAAACAGGTCCCTGACCTTTTGCAACAGAGATCTGCCAAGTCTCCTGGTATGCTGACATTATGAGTTTGCAATGACCAAGACCAGGGACTTTGATCTAAAGAAGATGGTTATATTTTAGTGTTGAAGGACTAGCTGCCACTTTGTGCATCTGTGCTCACCCAGTTTTAATTGCCAGAGATGGAACTGCTTAGGTATGTCCTGTTGAAGGCTGACAGTATGTTTCCAAATTCTGATACACGGTCAAATGCTGACAGTTGTAGCCAGTGTTTAATAATAAGTTACAACCAGGTTTGGGGACGGGAACCATATAGCAGAGCAGATGCAGCAGCAAGAGGAATAAAGTCAAGGCACACCAAACTGAAGCAGAACTGGCCTTAAGATTGACAAAATCAAAAATTCTTTGCCATAAGGAGGTCAGAGTGTCAAACAAGGAGTCATATGAGCAGATCAGGAAACCAAGAGCAAGAACCTAGACTGGGCATAAAGGTACTAGACCATGACCAAACCTAAAGAGTAGACGCAGACACAAAAAACAGGGGCTAGAAAGAAGGATCCCAGAGGTGAGATAATAAATAATAAAAGTGCTAATTATGGAGCCCAGTGCCCAGAAAAGGCTGTCCCACAGCATATTTATCAGACTGACATTAGAAATAGTGAGGTTTGAACCTTCCCTCTTGGATGACCTCAGCCCTCCCTGGGTGTCCCCCAAGCAGGAAAGTACTTGTGTCATTGTGGGCACTCCTTGTCCCTTCCCACCACTTTTTGCCTGAAAAGAATGTGAAGTAAAAGTTTTCATCTGAAAAAATACAATGGCAACTATATTGTCTGCAACTAATTATATTTACCTGTCCAGGTTTGTAAATCAATATGCTTACTTCTTAGCAAGCAAAACTTACAGGTGGTGTTCCTAAATCACTTAGAAAACCACCATTTTCCAAGTCTCCATCAACTACTAATATGTAAAAAGTATTATTCTGGCATTTTTATTGTAAGTTTTGTTGTCAAATTGGAGCAATGAAAACTTGATCTGCTGCAATCTTTTTCTGGAAAATCAACTCAATCATATTTTTCTTGGCAACAGAAAGTAAACTTGAGTCAAAGTAAGTGATTTGGTTTAGTACTATTTCTTGCTTTCTGTATACATTTCATATATATTTATGTCTGCCTCTGTTTATAATGCATGTAAATGCTGGTTTCACACAGTTGGTGGAACCTGGTTGACTGAACACAGGAACAGTGATCAAATTCCAAAATTATAATCTCAGTTTTGATTTTTTTTTTCTGTACTCTGTGCCACACGAACTCACTATGTAACTCAACTGCATCCAGAGTACATTTAAAGAATTTACTGCTTATAATAAAATAAAACCTCCAAAACAGTTTTGAAAAAGTCTTAGTGAATTTTTTTCCTAAACTCAGGTCACTCAGAATTTCACAGTACCTCAGAAAAAGGTTTGCTTATAGATCGTTAGAGATTGCATGTTTATTCCACCTATAGAATAAACAAAACAACTCTGCTTGTGCCATATCCCTCATAAGTCTTTGTACATTTTACACTGCCTCATACTTAAATTCTTCAGGTATTGCTTGCTTTGACCAGCTGTACAATACAATGCCTTAATACTTAAAAAAATTGTATAAATAAAATAATCTTAACAATCATAGCACTTGTGGTGGAAAGGGATACCGTTACAAATCACATGAGATTAAAAGAAAGAAATATCTACCTCAGTCCAGAGTGGCTTTCTATTATATCAGACACTAATGGAAAATGAAGTAAACCTTGGCATGGAGCTTTTCAGATTTCTGGAAAATTGAAGGGGGGGCAGGGGGTTCGTAGCCCAAACAACATATTACACTGATTCACCGCTGCAATCTGTTGTCTGTGACAGCCTAATGATGAATTCATAATTTCAGTGATTGACAACCCATATTGTTTTAGAAACACAGTAAAGGAGAAGACAATAAAATGTTTACAGAAAATATTAGACAAATGTGAAGAATTTCAAGAGATTCGTAATGCTACCTAGATACCTACAGGACAGACAACTGAAATATATGCTCATATAGATACATGTTTACCAGTAGTTTATCTCTTCTTCAGTTTCTCTGAGCTGATGATAACTAGGTTCTTACAGAAAATCTACATTAGAGCTCCTCTCAGTCCTGGTATCTCAGTATGTGAGATCATCCCAATGGTTTGACATGAGGAGAGAAGAATACAGAAAATTTTACCTTTCTTTGGCTTTTTCAGGCTGAAAAGGCTTTAGCTCACTTAATACTGACTTCTTTATAAAAGCAGAAAACATAGTGGCCGCCTACAATGGAGCTACAGCATTGGTGGATAAGGGGAGAGCAACTGACACTATCTAACTGGATTTGTGCAAAGCATTTGACACTATCCCACATGACATCCTTGTCTCTAAACTGGAGAGGCATGGATTTGATGGATAGAACACTCAGTGGATAAGGAATTGGCTGGATGGTCACACTAAAAGAGTTGTGGTCAACAGCTTGATGTCCAAGTGGACACCAGTGATGAATGGTGTTCCTCAGGGGTTGGTATTGGGACTGGCACTGTTCAACATCTTTGTCAGCAACATGGACAGAGGGAGTGCACCCACAGCAAGTTTGCCAATGATACCAAGCTGTGTAGAGCAGTCAACACACTGGAGGGAAGGGATGCCATCCAGAGGGACCCTGACAGGCTTAAGAGGTGGACCCATGCAAACCTCATGAAGTTCAACAAGGCAGAGTGCAAGGTCCTGTGCCTGGTTCAGGGCGATCCCAAGCACAAATACAGGCTGGGCAGAGACTGGATTGTAGAGCAGCCCTGAGGAGGAGGACTTGGGGGTGTTGGTCAATGCGAATCTCAACATGACCAGTCAGTGTGCACTTCCAGCCCAGAAAGCCAGTCATATCCTGGGCTGCACCAAAAGAAGCACAACCAGCAGGTCGAGGGAGATGATTCTCCCCCTCTACTCCACTCTTGTGAGACTCCACCTGAAGTACTGCATCCAGCTCTGGGGTCCCCCAGCATAAGAAGGGCATGAACCTGATGGAGCAAGTCCAGAGGAGATGCTTAGAGGGCTGGAGCACCTCTCCTATGGAGACAGGCTGAGAGAGCTGGGCTTGTTCAGCCTGGAGAAGAGAAGGCTCTGGGGAGACTTTAGAGCAGTTTCCAGTGCCTCAAGGGGCCAATAAGAAAGCTGGAGAGGGACTTTTTGTAAAAGCAAGTAGTGATAGGACAGGGGTAATGGCTTTAATCTGAAAGAGGGTAGATTTAGTTTAGACATTTGGAAGAAGTTCTTTACTGTGAGGGTAGTGAGGCACTGGAACAGGTTGCCCAGATAAGCTGTGGCTGCCCCATCCCTGGAAGTACTGAAGGTTAGTTTGGATGGGGCTTTGAGCAAACTGGTCTAGTGGGGGGTGTCCCTGCCCATGGCAATGGGGTTGGAACTCTATGATCTTTAAGGTCCCTTCCAACCCTAACCATTCTAGGATTCTATGCCTGTCCCTTCCTATGAAATGCTCTTACTCGTCAAGGAGGGAAGTTGGAAAGAAACCCAGAGAAAGAAGAAACTGCAAATATGTCCTCACCCAGCCCCAGCTATGCCAACTGAAAAGCTGCCTGGGCCTACACATCTCACAGCCTACATTCCAGCTGCTCCTCACTGCTGTTCTGGTGGAGGCATCCACTCCCCCAGTGCTTCTGAGAGCAGAGGCTACCGGCTTGCCTTCCAATCTGTTTCAATCACAGTGAAACAAGTTTAAGTGACAGGTTGTGCTTCATTTGTCAAAAAATTATTTCAGCAAAACTCCTAGAAGCTACTCAGTCATGAGATTTGTGGAGGTGGGAATGCAGCGAGAGTTTTTAACTAAGCACAGCAGGCTGACCCTCTCAGCAAACAGAGTCACAGAGAAACTGGGTAAGATCCTTTCCACATAAGAAAGATGGGGTACTCTCTGATGTGCATTTGAAAATCTTGTTCTTCAAGGAAAGCTAAGGTCTGCAGCAGATTCAGAGTTCAAACAGATCTATGTATGATATGCAGTTGGAAATTGACAGCAAGAGATTCCAAATGCAAAATCTGCATAAGACAGAAAGAATCTAGGATTTCCTCTAAGCAAACAGAGCTGCTGCTGGCCCTAGACGAAAATAATGCTGTGGTTTCCTCCATACACTCCACATCTTGAACCTGAACAGAACCAGCAGATGGACATTCCCAGCTAACAGTCCCAGACATAATCACTTGCTCACACTCAGTGCTTTCCCCTAGCCTACACGAGAGTTCTTAAATAGGAATGACACAAACTTGTGCGACATAATTACACTAAGCTTCTTAAACAAGTGGTCGTTCTTCCATGTTTGTTCATACTTTACACTGTCCCCTGAAATACCCCTCCTACTCTCCATCTTAAGAAAGTTCAGGAAGGTTTGAGCAGCATATTCTGGGATAAAAGCTCCCACTGTCTTTCATTCTCCAGTCTGTGCAATATTTATGTTAGCCTGGTTTAGGTTGTGTTTGGCTTGGTTAATATTTCTCCCACTTACCTGGAACTATTCAAGGAAACATTCAGCACTGTATAGATTTATGGTTCCAAACACATTTATTCCTCACTCTTTTTCCTCCATTAGTCCTCCATCCACTGATAAACATTAACAAACAACAAAATCAAACTCATGCCCTTTACTACAGTTTTTACATCTGCAAAAACTTTGGTACCTGAAAGCAAAGGGTATCTACAAGGCCATTCAAGTTAAGGATCACACACATGTAGTTATGTTATGTGCATGAACTCCCACACATCTCTCTGTAGGAGTACCTACACTGTAGCAAATGCAATTGCATGTTCCCATATACTCATTGTGTGTGTACATAACTATACACAAGAAGACATGACAGAAATTGTTGATTAATCAAAGATTAGTCATACTGATGTATTAAAACATATAAAGAAGAGCAAATTTTGCCTGAGATATTAAAACCAGAAGCCTAAGGTATTTTGATATTTGTAATAAGGTTGTTTTTGTTGGTTTTTTTTTAGCAGCCTGCTGACTTAGACATTTGGGGTTCAAATTGTACTTATACAAGATCTATTTTGCATCATTTTGCCATTTAAAGTATCATTCAACAGCAAGCTACAAACAACAATTTTAGGCTTTAAAGTAAATTCAAATAACATTTAGGAAAAAGATAGTGTATTTTTAGAGCTTCTGTATGTGAGATAATTTAAATAGTCAATTTTAATTTTCAGTAGGTTCCAAAATGCCATTAGAAAACAGAAGTATTTAGGATCTTGTACATTGTCTTGTACAGAACAAAATCCCAAGGCCTGAGTAGTATTATAAACATTGACAATCTTTCTGCTAAGTGTTCTCAGACACTGCTAAAACTTGTTTCAAATTACTGTAACATATTTAGTCTTAATCAGATTTGATCCCAGGTCCGAAAAAGTTTAAAAATATTTCTACATCTCCTACTGCTACCAGCCCCTGCATTTTGATTTCATGTATTCTGTACGTCTCTACTTAATGCCCAATGATAAATGAATACTTGCAGGATTTCCAGAATTTTCGAACCATCCTATCCAGCAAATCATTTAAGCATGCAAATAGTTTCACACATTCCCTGACGTTCCTGCAAATAAGAACAGAATCTGAGCTGTAGCCTTAATACATCATACTCAAATTAAAGCTTTGCAATGCATGAGTTGTTCAGATTTGTATTCAAGTAAGACAAACAAGTGTCAAATCCAGGGGGGTTATTGAAGCTGACATTAAGTTTTATTTTTTTAGATTTTTCCCTGAATACTAATTTTGGGTTCAAGGCCTTTGCTTCAATAGGCACTTAAGAATATCCATCTTAAAAAAACGTATTTCTCATCAAAGGAGTCTTTTGAATTAAAAATATCAAAGGGAATGCTCTTCTTGCCCCGTTTCCAGATTTGCAACTATCTTATGCTATAAATATTAATTTCAGCAGCAACAACAGTGATATTGCATCAACTAAAAAGCTGCCTGTGTAAAACATTTTAAAGAGTTTGCTCTTTAAAAAAATGGTTTATACAGGCAGCTTTTTAGTTGATGCAATATCATTGTTGTTTTAAAACATTTATGTGGTTTGTTTATACTACTTTGCTAATTTTATTGTAATTTAATATTAATTGCTCTGTGGTTATAAAGTGCTTAATCAGTTACAACTCTTAATTATGCCACAGCATTGCTTAATAAAACAATACACTATTGGGATTAAATCAAATTAATTAAATTAATCTGCTATTATCTTTTATGGGCAATTCATTGCACAATGAAAGCAGTTGTGAAATTATTTTTATGGCAACTAGCCTAAAAATACTTTGCATATATTCTTTCTTATTTTAATAATAGTGAAAAACTGTCACTGATTTCAATGGTTTTCTACAGATCAGCATAAGGATCATAACTGTCTCAAAAATAGACAGTCATAGAAATTTAGTAATGGAGTGACCTTGTTTCCGAAGTAATGCTGAAATAGAGTACTGGCATACTTGGCTCCAGTCACTAACTGCCCAGCTAAGAAGCCTGTCCCCAAGAGTTGCCAACAAACCACTGCTTTAGGATTTACGTGGCCAGAGGTCATACCTTTGCCTGATGAGGTCATGAGAAATTTTTTTCTCCATGACGTTGTCAAATTGCATCCTGAACCTGCCTAAGCTTTTGCCATCTGCCATGCTCCGTGGCAGCGAGGTCCACATACTAACCACTACATGGGAAAGCCCTCCATTTGTTTGCTTCAAAGCTGCTACTAGATAATTTAATATATTCTAATCCTACTTCTTGTATCATGAAAAAGAATTAATAAATTGCCCAAGACCATTTTTCCCCACTTTGGAGCTTGTATCTCTCCATTAGGTCCACACTGCAGCTGCATCTCTCAGGCTGAACAGTCCAAATCTGTTCAGCGTCTCCTCACACAATGCCACTCCATCCAATTGCCTCTCTTCAGGTTTTTTTAGTCCTATTAGTTATGCATAGCCACTTGTTCTATTTGGTATTGCCTAGTACTTGTCATGACTAAATTGTTCTTTAATTATTTCAGATCATTTCTTCATGTGACAACATCATTTAGAATTATAATTCTGTCCTTGTTGAAATGCTTTCAGATCTTTGTGAAGCTGTTGTGTCTGCAGCTTTCCAATTCTAGTCCTTATATCACGAGTCAGTTAAAAAAAAATAATAAACATGACAGTCTCATGTTTAATATTTGTCACAAGCTCACGACAGACTTGAAAACACTCTCCTGTGGGACAAGGTAAGACAATGGGTTCACATTCAGCCATGACCATGTAACTGGTGGTTTACCCTAGATTATAATTCCAATGTTCGCTTATGAGAACAGCATGTGGTAAAATTTTAGAAAAGCAACTTAACCTGAAACAAACTGCAATCCTTGCTCTGTCCCCGTCTACTAAACCAGTTAATTGTGAAACAGTCCCTTGTCAGTCACCTGGGACCTCTCCTGTCACCTGTCAGTCTCAGACGTGGGTCATGGATAACAGTTTAGAGATGGTTCTGACCAGTTCCACAGATGCTTTAGGGTCAATTTCTTTGGTTTGATGATTTGAATACAAATCATCTCCCTAATTATTTTTCTAAATTTATTCCTCCTTGGACCCTTGCATTATCTCCTTAAATCAGTGAAGAAATCAGTTATATTTCCAGTGCTTTTCGCAATGAGAGGAAGCACTTAATTAAATATTTGTAGAATATAATATTCAGTACTGCATCTTTTGAAAAATGAGTGCCACGTATTTTACCTGGTAACAAAACTAAATTTTAAAATACCTGAAGATAGACATTTTACTGAATGAAGTGTGAAAATATTCACACTCCAAGTCCCAGAGATTGGTTCATCTCTTCTGAATTTAATTGCTTTATCTTAAGTGGATGGGTATCATCTTGCATCAAAGCCCTCCAACAGACTAGAAGAGATGGAGCAAAACTGTTACAGTTTTTGGAGAAAAAAAAAGTTAGAAAAGGAACCGTTCAGCTATAAAGCCTAGCAGAAAGATTTTGAGATGGCTGAAATGAGAAGAATTCTCAGCACCATCTCTCATAGAATCATAGAATAGTTAGGATTGGAAAGGACCTTATGATCATCTAGTTCCAACCCCCGTGCCACAGGCAGGGACACCTCGCACTAGACCACGTCACCCAAGATATATTTGTTTAATAGCTCACACGGTAATACCTTTATCTTAATCTTTATTTCAGATTTTTCCCTTCTTGCAAAGTATTTGCAGAGATGAAGTTCTGTGCCTAAACATAAACACCTCTCTATTATTTGTCCCTTTACTAATTATCTACTTTTGCTGTTCACAGGGCTTTACTGCAGTGATGCCTTAACAGAATGCACACATGAAAGGCTGAAGATCACTCAACAAGAACAAGATTGGACTCGCTTTACAAGGAGGTATTTATTCTGTGCAACTTCTTTACAGCACTAGCTACAGCATGTTTTATACTTTAAGCATTAATGAACTGACTTTTTTCCCAGGACTCATCTTCCTCCTAAACATGCTGCTTCTGGGTTTTTTTGTGTTTTCCGTAGACAGAGAAATTAGTAAAGTTTTGCTTCTCTCTAAGCAATAATCTGTCCCATGAAAGGGCAGGAAGGGTGGTAGCAAAGAACACCAAGTGATGTAATTATGTGAAATCTGCAGCACTGCAGTGAACCGCAGTGAACCGCTGTTCACTGGGGTTCTCCTGGAGCAATGAAACTACATACTTCATGTATGTCTTTTTTGAACTCAGGAAAAAGTTTGTGCAGAGTGGCCTGGAGCTGGCTGCTCCACTGTGACCCTTGCTACCACTCAGTTCAGGCTAGGTTTCCTTCCAACATTTTCATCCATGGCCTTAGAAACAACCCTTAATGTACTTGTTGGTAATTTTAAAAGTGACCATGCCTCAGCCACCACTTCCATGCTTCCCATATCATACAGAAAAAATCTGCCCACTGAAGAACAGCACAGATGTCCTAAGGTTGCATTGTGATTACTGAGAGGAAGGAACACAGCTGATTCCAGGCTGGTTCCAATTGCCTTTGAAGCACAGGAAGAGGAGGAATGCCTAATGAGCAGAAAAGCAAAGACAGCAGACTTGAATCTGAGAGGAAACCTCCCTGGTGACACTCAGCAGTATGGAAAGAAACTCCCTACATGACTCAGGCAAACAAATGCAAATAAAGAGCAAATATAAAACGAAGATCAAATAAAAGCTCTACCTAGCGTATACATGTGCCTAGGAGGGGGCAGGTCAAAGGAGAGAAATACATTTGTGCAGCTCAGCTGTGACCTCCCATCTCAGTCCTGGACATCTGGGGTTTAAGCATAGACCCACTCCGGCTGTTACAAACCCTTAGGATCAAAGCAAACAGCTCGAGAAACTCACTGCCCACAAACAAACATGCTGATGTGACATTTTTACTTACTGACTAAATATTAAGACTGTGTTCTGATTTCAGCTGGGATAGATTTGTCTTCATAGTAGCTGATACAGTGCCATGTTTTGACTTTAGTGTAAGAATAATACTGATAACACACTGGCGTGTTAGTTGTTGCCAAGTAGTACTTACTCTAAATCAAAGACTTTCAGTTTCTCATGTTCTGTCAGTGAGGAGGGCACAAGGAGCTGTGGGGGGCAGCACAGCTGATCTGATCTAGCCAAAGGGGTATTCCATACCACAGAACATCATGCCAAGTATATAAACTGAGGGTAGTTGGTCTGAAAGGGCCAATGACTGCTTGAGTCAGGCTGGGTATTGGTCAGCAGGTGGTGAGCAACTGTATTGTGCAACATTTCAGGGTATTTTTTTGAGGGGGAGTTTTATTCCTCTCTATTTCCTTTTATTATTGTTGTTGTTATTACATTATAATTTATCTCAATTATTAAACTGTTCTTATCTCAACCCATGGGTTTTACTTTTTTATCAATTCTCTTCCCCATCCCACTGGGGTGGGAGAGTCAGTAAGTAGCTGTGTGACAGCTGGGGTTAAACCAGGGCATACCATTACAAGCACATGTTAAAAAAGTGTATATTTCCTTTTCTGGGGAACTTTATTGCCTCAGTGCTTTCTTATTTAGCAGGTAATGCTAGGTCAAGACTTAGCACTAATATCTTCTAGTTCACATACATTATATAGAATCACATTCACTTTTTTTCCCCACAGTTAGTAGGTATTATATGTTTCAGTACTTTCCTGATGGTTACATAGCAACTAAAGGTTAGAAAGACAATAACTAGGGCATTAAGAGGTTTTCAATCTGTTACTCTCCTAATTTTTCCTTATTTTCAGTTGTTATAAATGTTTCATTTGACATAAAGGAACACATGTAAATCTTAAAAGTCAGCTATTGAAGCTGTTCACTCTGAGCAGTCATCATATCACAGCTAAGCCCATACAGAGGCATCTTCAGTGTGTGAACATACTAGGGCCAGCAGCTCCCAACTCTCTCCCATGCAAGCCTTCTACCTTTCATTACTCCTCGTTCTAGCACTTACAAATGCTTGTTAGAGTTTGTGGTATTAAGGAGCACCTCCTTTCTTTTTCTCTGAAAAAGTAAGAGGGAAAAAACCAAGAGCTCTCCACACTGTACTGTGCACAAGGCAATGCTGCTCAGAAGTCACAGAGTTCAGTCACGAAGGTGAAAGGTGCTTCTACAACTCTCTCAGCATGGACTCAAAAAAGCACATAAGTCCAAAAGCCAGAAGATTACAGGTAGGTAGCATGGTTTTAAAGGTCAAGAAAGAAAAAGAAAAGCAAAGCAATCAAAAAAGGAAGCAAGGGAGTAAGGAGAGAAAACACGACACATGAAGAGTACAGCAGACACTAGGGAGGAGTGTACCACAAAGCAGGTAGATTCCAAAGAATAATCTGACATTACACTCAAAGGTACCCACTCCATCATGGCAATTATTCAGGAACATTTTAGAATTTGCCATCATCACTAACAGCTATTTAAATTTGGGATGTACAGTTGAAGTCACATAATATTGTACCTCTTCTGTCCCTTTTTTAGTACAAATTCAGTAATTTTTGCTGTGAAAATTCATGAAGAATCATAGAATGGTTATGGTTGGAATGGACCTTAAGGTCACCTAGATCCACCCCCCCTGCCATGGGCAGGGACACCACACACTAAACCATGTCGCCCAAGGCCCTGTCCAACCTGGCCTTGAACACTGGCAGGGATGGAGCATTTACCACTTCTTTGGGCAACCCGTTCCAGTGTCTCACTACCCTCACAGTAAAGAACTTCTTCCTTATATCTAACCTAAACTTCCCCTGTTTAAGTTTGAACCCATCACGTCTTGTCCCATTGCTACAGTCACTGATGAAGAGTTCCTGTCTGGTATCCTTGCAGGCAAGCCCAGGTAGACAAACTTAAACAGGGGAAGTTTAGATTAGATATAAGGAAAAAGCTCCTAGCTGTGAGGGTGGTGAGGCTCTGGAATGGGTTGCCCAAGGAACTTGTGAATTCGCTGTCCCTGGCAGCGTTCAAGGACAAGTTGGACAGAGCCTTGGGCAACATGGTTTAGTGCAAGGTGACCCTTCTCATGGCAGGGGGGTTGGAACTAGATGATCTTAAGGTCCTTTCCAACCCTAACTATTCTATGATTTCTATGACAATGTAAACTGCTTTGCCACTATCCATCAGTTCTGTAGCCCCGTCATAGAAGGCCACCAAATTGGCCAGACAGGATTTCCCCTTAGTGAAACCATGTTGGGTGTCACCAGCCACCTTGTTTTTCATTGCTCTAGCATTGTCTCCAGGAGAATCTGCTCCATGATCCTGCCAGCCACAGAGGTGAGACTGACTGGTCTGTAGTTCCCTGGGTCTTCCATTCCCCTCTTCTTGAAAATGGGGGTGTTATTTCCCTTTTTCCAGTCATCAGGAACTACTCCTGACTGCCAAAATTTTTCAAATATGGTGGATAGTGCCTTAGGAACTTCATCCACCAGCTCCTTCAGGACCTGAGGATGGATTTCATCAGGTCCCATAGACTTGTGCACATTCAGATTCTTAAGATGATCTTGAACCTGATCCTCTCCTACAGTGGGCCTAAGGTCTTCATTCTCACAGTCCCTGCATTTGTCTTCCAAGACTTGAGCAGCGTGGCTAGAGCACTTGCCAGTGAAGACTGACATATAAAAGTAAATCTTAAAAAGTAGCTTGCAAGTGTTTTAAGCATGAAAAATCTGTTTCTGTAAAAGCCTAACAATGGCATTTCTTCACGTCATGGTTGCATGTTACAAGAAAAATACAAGCCACACTTTAAGTAAGGTAACAGGGTAATGTATGACTGAAAGGGTTCCTGGCTGTCAGGAGAAGACCTGACAACTGAAAAACAAGAGAAAAATAAGGCATCATGAAATAAGAATTAAAGCACTGTTGTTTAGTCTTTCCTTTCTAAAATTGCACAGTTATGCTGCAGTATTTAAACCTATTGTAGGAACACAGTCACTCACACATTACGTGATGCATGCAACATGCCACACTGTCTTCCAGAGACTGCTGAATGAAGGAATGGAATCTTTCAAGACAGAGAAAGTGTGCCTTCATTTCAAGGAGAATTTCCAGAAAACCAGATTCAAATAAATTAAAAAAAAAAAAGGGGGTGGAGGGAAAGGCCTCAACAGTTTGTGAAATGTCCCTCCTGTATGCTCTGAGTGTAAGACTGTTTAATTGGCTCTGCCAGCTTCAAAAGTGACCACTGCCGCAACAGTCCCTTACCTGGAGGTTTCTTCCCTAACCTAGCAAAAGAGGTCAAATAAGAAAACCTCACCTGACTTCATGTAAAATACATCTCAACGTGTCAGATTTTAGTGATGTGGTAGACTTCATAGAGCTGTAGATAGAGATGATGGCTCTCTCTCTGGTAACCCCAGGTGGAAGATTAAAAGTTGAACACTTTATAGACCAATTGCCTGACAGTGGCTGAAAGGCGGTTCACACTAACAATGTATTTTACAACCTGTAAGCGTAATCCACTTGTATTTTCCCTCTCTCCACTTCCAGCAGCTCAGCAGATACTTGTGCCTGCAAATTATCAATCTGAGCTATCACTTGGCTATTTTAACACTACCAGTAAAAATAAAATAGTAATAAAAAGCTTTTACATTTGCCAACCACACCAACCTCATCCAAAGAGGGTTTTTATGTATTCATTTTGTTTTAAAAACAAGTACTAAAGAAGGCAACGTCTCAGAGAGCTCTGCTTGGGACAGTTACTGACAGCATCAGAAGAGACCCAGTATCCAACATGCAATGTTTAGAAAAAAGAAGGAATTGATCTTGTTATATCAACTTTGAAACTGCCTTCTGTAGCACCCAGAGAGAGCTTGCCCTTCAGGCAGTTTTTTACAGGCTCTCAGGCTTTACTTTGATTACTGTTGTACCAAAATATATAGCTTTAGTATGAAGGGATTATCTGTTATCCTACCCTTTGGGAGAATGTCATGCTGTGACAAAGACTTTTCTTTGCTTAATCTCTTAAATTTCACAAAACTAACAAAAGTACAGCACATCTAGCATTACGTTTTTTCAAACCCTTGAGGGCTAGGTAATCACTGAATAGTATTTAACATCACCACATCTGAGTTTAAATTCTCTGATAAACTGAAGTTTGATGACATTTTTGGGTTCATAATCCAAATTGCCTAGTGTCACACTGCTCAATATGTCCTTTTTCTACTGTATCTTAGGGGCAAGAACAAAGTCAGAAGGGACTAGATCACAGCCCTGGAACTGAAAAAAAACATCAACAACATGCACTTCAGGATCAACTGATTTTGGTATCCTCTGTCAAGCCTTACCCACAAGGATTAACCCATGGTATCAACAGAACCATTTAATCCCTTGCTGTTATTTGGTATATTTCCTCCTGGCTCAGACGAATCTTCACCAGCAGCTACTTTTTCATAAGAGACTTAATAACCTGCTAGTGAAAGGAAATTAGTCTGCTTGAACACAGATCATACAAAAGAGAGTTCTTTAAAAAACAAAAGCAGGAACAAAACCAGAGGGTTTATGCTGGGCTACGTGGCCCATCCTCAGACTAGTGACACCTTCAAAGCCCAAGGGCACAAAGAAGCCAGGGTATTGCTTGTCTAGAGTGCTGCTGGCAAGCTTAGGACACATAGCTTCACAGAGGTAACGTGCTCAAAGAAAGCAGGAAGCACAAGTCCTGGACCCTCCAGTGGGATATGGGTTCGTGGCAGTTGTGCTTGCAGCCAAGAACCATCATATGCTGCAATCAAGATTTTCAATTTATTTTAAAGAAAAGGAAAACTGAATTTTATTAAAAAAACACACACCAAAAACCAAACTGTTTTTTCTAAAAACTGAATTTTAAAAAACCAACAAACTTTCTCAGTTAAAAACTGAATTTACTTTAAAGACAAGGACAACCTAAAGATTGTAATTTTGCATAAGTAATTAGGGTTATATTAAATCATAATAAAAGTAAAATCAAACAAAAGTCTTCTCCTCCCATTTCAAGTCACTTGCATTTGGATTCAAATATTTTTACAAATACCGGAGGTTATACCCTGTTCATGTTCTCTGATCTCAAGAATATGCTGCAATACAGATGAACTTGAGCAGACACCACCATTTCTTCCGTTCTACCAGCAGCACTTGCAGGGAAAAAAGCATGTATTCATACATGCAGGGTGATTTCTTCATGCCCTCCCAGCAATGCCAACTCACAAGCAAATAGCATTATGCACTAAAAAGGATTATAAGGAGTGGACTTTCTTCTTAAAGGAAACATAATATTATTTGCCAAGCCCTTCCGTCTGAACACATTGTTTCTACAAGCTCAAATCAAATGAGGCAATATAAAAGACTACTTGAATGTTAAAATAGAAAATTTTAAATGTAAAATAGAGAATCTGTAATTACATTATATAACATAATATCTGTAAGAATATCTTCACTGGGAACAAGTTCACTAGGTTATGTATTTCTGTTAAACAAAAAATACAGGGTTCACTTGGTGTAACTCTACAGTCATAAAAGAAAAAACAACCTCACAACAGTTCCATCTATCCATATAATCCATAAACCTAGCATTTTAAAGGAAAAAAAACGCAGCAATTCTTATACACACACAGCTCTATACTGAAGGTAGAATCCACACCAGCAAAAATTACTGGGCAGCAGCACAGGGATAACAGCAAAGATCATCTGTATGCTCAGTGCCTGCTTTGCTACTGCACAAAATCACCTCCATGTACATATCCATGGCAGGGAGGTTGGAACTAGATGATCTTAAGGTTCTTTCTAATCCTAACCATTCTATGATTCTATTATTCACCTTCCAGTTTTCTTTTGCTTCATTTTCAGTGGTCAGAAAGACCAAAGATCTTGCCAATAGCCCTTCTAACTCAGGACACTCTTCAATGAAATGTAAACCACTAAGTACTACTGAAGGGTGAAAGAGATTCTTGCCATGTGTGCAAAGATTTTAAAAATCGGAGACAAGAGACTACTACCCAGAGAACACAATACAAAGCAGAACCCTCTAACTGAATGCACATGGAGATCTTGACAGCAGAAAGATGGAAGGGCAGTTGCATTGGAGGATGCAGAGTTTATGTATTCTCTACCAAGCAGCTGAGGATCCTGTTTAATCACAGCCCAATTCAGGTCTCAGGCCTTGATCCTCACAGAGGTCCCCTCTGGCACAGTGTGAGCTTTTCTTACCTCTGATGGGGCCAGGAGAAGAATACTGAACATCCACATAAACAGAAAGGACTTAGATCTACTCACAAAGCATTCCAGTCTAGAGAGAAACTGGGGAAATTATCCCTTAACTTTACTAGACAAGAATTCTTATTTTTAAAAGATGGTTACTATGCTTTTTTCTGCTCCTGTACAAAGCTAGTTGTACAAAGAAAATGTTTTTGTTTCAAAGGATTTTTGTATTACTATTTCAGTTGCAATGTTTGTATGTCAAGCAGAGAAACAATGTAATATAAACTGCTAGCTGAAAGATGCCTGTCTTGTGGCTACCCACCCCTACACCAGAGAAAAAGATGGATGAACCCAGCCAAATCATAAGGCTACTGTGCCACTTCATAAATAATTTTCTTGAGGACTCCTAATACCTGTATCAATGCCATGGATGTTATATTTTTGTTGTTGTTGGGGTTTTTTAATTACTTTCTATCAATTGTTACCATTTTAGTGGGTATGTAATCTGAGTGTTAAAACCTCTGATCTTCCCTGTTAGTAGAATCATAAAAATTAGTATTTTTGTTCTACTACGAGACAGCCAGGAGAAACAACTTTTCCATTCATTCTAGTGGACATCACATTAAAGTTGATGCCTAGTTTTGTCCTTCTTGCTGGTGCCAGCAACATCCTTAAAATACAAATGCATTTGTGTAGAGGTCAGTCTTGCAGTTTTTATCAATTGGAAGAGAAACCTGCCTCCATCTATGGCAAATGACAAAAAAGGTCTACAAAAAAGTCATTAGATTTTCTCTCTTTTTTTTTTCCCCCATTTGTTACAGGATTTCATTCCAGAAAAGTAACTACCTTCATTGTTAATGTTATTTTCTAAATAAAATTTTATTTTATAATTGAATAATAGAAACAAGAAAAAAACTAGGAAAGGAAATGACAATTGGATAAAAAGATGAACAAGAGGAATTTTAATAAGAAAACTATATGAGAAAATTTGATTTTTTAAACAATATAAGGGTCAATATAAATTTGAAGCATAATAAAAACTGAATGCTTGTTTGAGTAAGAAAGAAAACCAATCAAAGAAAGCAATCATGTAGAAAACCATCCCTTCCAATGGTAATTATACCTCTATTCCAAACAGGCAGCCAATGTTTGAGACTTCGTGCAAGCTATGTTTTTGTCTCCATGTTATCATCTGCACTCATTCAAAAATACAACCACTGTTCCAGTCAAATCCTTGAATTACTCACGCCTCCATCTTGCAAATGTAGCTGAAGACAGAGAAAGGAATTATTTTTGAAAAATTATGCTGAAGGAAATACGAATATAGGTGACAGTCAGACTTATCTCAGAGAATTAACATGATAGTTCAGATTTTTGCCTCCCTACCTAGTTTGCATGTATCTGGATTCAGAACATGTTCATAACAAATGCTGTAATTTTTACCTTTTTTTTTGGTATGTAGAAATTAGATGTTAAGCAAGGCATATTTTTATACTAATTGCATCCCTTCCATGCATCCCCCTTTAAGTGATCTCATTCGTGTGCAGTCCAACTTTTCTATTACGAGAAGTGTAATTTCTTCTTATGCCACATTAGGGGAAACTGTTTTATGATTCAACTGTGATAACTTACTTTCTTACTGTGAATTCTTTATTGATGCTTACACTACTTAAAAGTTAAATATAGTATTAGGATATTATCTATATCTATAATATATAATATTTTTCATATTTATCCTTGGAAAAATAGATTACCTGATACTATCCCTATCTAATTAAAAAATGGACTATGACTCTTGTGCAGGACTTTCTTCTCTCCTCATACGTAACAAAATATATAATGAAATCAAATGAAGATAAAAATATTTCATCATCTGAATCAGTCTTCCCAGAAAAAGTAACTAGATTTGGTAATATAAATGTTAAGTTTCCCATTGTTAAATCACTCATTAAACTTGTGAACAGTCTTCCGGAACTTGTTATCCTTTGCAGGATAAGAAGCAGTAGAGTAAGATAACATCAAAATACACACCTTTTGCCATCTACACATGCCTACATACTTGCCTGCCTCAGTCGTAAGTAACAAATGAAGAACCCCTTAATTTCCAGAACCTCTAGCTCAACTACACTTGAGATTTGCAAAGATCAAGAATTCAGAGTGGTTGGTGCCAGAATGTTTTATTACTTTGGTTTTGGTTTTTGGTTTGGGTTGGGTTTTTTTTCCCCTTATTACAGCATTGAACAATGAAATACTACAACTGCTCTTCAGCTGGCTGAGGGGCAATAATTCAAGGACATTGACTAAAATGTAAAAAATGTGGCTTTGACTGATGTAACAATAAGCAGAATAGTCAAAAAAAGGACATTTTTTTCTGTGAAGTCTCTAATCTAATCACAGTGTGATAACCCTTTGTTACTGGCAAGGAATAATGATTTTAAAGCTACTGATGTTTTGTAATAGCATTAATTTCCATTGACATTTGAGTATTGTATAGATATTTTAATTTTAAATAAACAAAATTACTTTAAAGTCTGGATGATTTTGATGTTTTCATTCTACAGACCACAGCTAAGCATACTTGTTCATTTCAATAAGGGGCATTTTTCTCCATCTTCTTGATCATTCAGAAATACTTGCCAGGATTTCAGTTCCACCCTTAGGTACCTACAACCTCTCAGTATGCAGCATCTAGATGCCTTATACAAGCCCTTTGCCCCCATTGCTCTACCACATCTTTTCCCTTAAAACTTCCAAAATACCCAACTGCCCCTCTGTGCCACAGCAAGAGTACTTGTGACACACTTTCCAAGCGAATCAGGCCTGACTCTAGTACAAGAACTTGGGGAACTTCACTGCTTCCTTCCCCTAAATGCCAAAACTGCTCATGTTTCCTTATCACCTGCTACCTATGTACATGACTGACCTTGCTGAAGAGCCTCAGTGTGATCAAGCAGAACACTTGATGTACAAACACTCAGGAGGAGAATCCTATGAAAATACTGCATATGGTATAAGAACAGATTTAATAAATACACCTAAACAACAGTTTAAGTCATACTCTATAGCAAAATGCACAATCAACAAACAAAGATTAATTATTAAACTAATAAAGGCTGATATTTTTGCTACCTTATCTGCAGCAAGGAATACTCCACCATACTTGCCCAATTCACCACCAGCAAAGAAACCTAAAGTTTTAAATTGTCATGTTCATGTTTAGTACATAAGACCTTTTAGGCTAAGGGTATATGTTATTCCTGTTTCCATTTGAAACAGAAATTCTAGATACACATTTACTATGTCAAAGTGGTCTCAATGTTAAAAAAAAAAATAAATTCCTCACACATCTCATATATAACAAAATAACATTATGCGATTTTTTTTTTCTTTAAGTCATCATGTAGTGAAATTGGAAATCAAACATACAGCAGGAATACCATGGGGATTTTCACTATCTGTTTTGTAATGAATATTATAGACAGGAAGTAATTCAAGCTGCTGCTCCTCACTAATTCAGAAGGAAAAATACCCAATTTATTTTTCAGTAAAACAGAATACTCATTGCCCAAATGTCATGCACAAGTAATTTTATGAAATGCCTATAACTGATATTGAAGAAAGACACATAGTGGCTTTCACAACCCTGCAAACTACCTGAGCTGTGACCAGCTGTAGAAATTTCAATGTAAATTTAATTCAGGATTCTCAGAAGACAATGATTTGATCCCTGTTACATGCATCTGCAGGCTGCCAGAACTGGAAATTTGAACTCATGTTAATTAATAGTTTTAATTAAACCATGAAAAATACAAACACATTAAGTGTGCTGATATACTAAGCTCAAAAGAGAGATGGATTCATACATAAAATGCTGCAAGGTATGATTGCATACAATGATTATTAAAGCTTACAAATTAGTTGCAACTATAAAACCATCACTGAGAATAATTACAAGCCTAAAAAACAAACAAGTTATTTCATTCTCATGTCATGAAAGCTTTTCTATTAAACTCTTCCTTATCAAGACGACCTTATCTAAAAGAGGCTGCATTAAGAAAATCACTCAAATCTAAAAATACAGATTTTTTTCTAACACAAATCTAAAAAGACCAAAATAATCTTGAGTAAAACTGTATGTGGTTTTTTTCTCTGCATAACAGGAATATTACGCAGAAAACATGCAATTATGAAAAAACTTCAGAACCACAACAACAATGAAAAAATCCAAACAAGTGATAGTACCAATGCCATCACAAGGCCAAATGCTGCAGGAACAAATCCAAGCTGTGCATAGGAAATAGTGTAGCTATCACAAAAGAACAATAGGTAGCCTTTGTTGCTGAAAAATGTGATTTCTACAAGTGTCTTTCCTAGACAAAAATAGATGTTATTAAACTGTTCCTTCTCTCTGCATCTGTATTGCTTTTACCATGGACACATAAAAGTACCAAACCCTAACATGTTTACATGAATTTTACTCAGTGGACAGGAAAATGTTTGTCATATGTTCAACTAACCTTCACATTAGCTCTTCTGTTCCACTCCTTTGAGGACTAATGAAAGCAAAGCAAATTCCTCTTTTCTGCTCTCACAGCTGCCCTAGTTTCTGCTGGGTTTGAGTTAATTTTCTTCCTAGTATCTGTTAGTACTGTGGTTTTTGGATTTAGTATGAGAATAATGTTGATAACACACCTATGTTTTAGTTGTGGCTCAGTAGGTAACGACTATTGCTCTAAGTCAAGGACTTGTCAGTTTCCCATGCTTTGCCAAGTAAACACAGCATTGTACCAGGTATTAGGAAGAAAACTAACTCTATCCCAGCTGATACCAGGACATGTCAACTTACAAGCTTTCTACATGACATGAACACACCAACTCACGGCAGAATAAAATGAACCACTTATAGAGAGGAACAATAATCTTGGCTCATTCAGGTAAAGTGGACTACGCTAAATTACATGAGCACACTGCACCTATATTTTCCCATATAACACTTCCATTTTTCAGCAAGGTACTCTAAAAATGCAAATACTGACCAATGTACGAAGGACAGCAGCAGCAACAATGCCGCTACAGTGATCCCTTGCCACCCTTTCCCAGTGTTTGCCCACCTCTTGCTAATCCAGCTTCTGTGTCTCTTTGAAGTGGGGACAACCAAAGTACTGTTTCAGCAGCACAAAAGCAACTCAGTTCCTCCATGCACCATACACGAAGGGCTCCTGTATTTACCTTGGTTCTCCAAATTGTCCCATTTCCTTCCAAACCTCCTGCATTACTGTAATTTCTGCAATATTTTCACAAAGCTACTTTGGAACTTACCAAAAACTGTATGTAACTCAGCTCTCATAACACACACCTTCTTACCTTTGCATAAGGCCTAGCAGAATTTAAATTATTTGTTTATACAGCACTGAATATTTTCCATGTTTCTTCAAATGGTGAGCCAAATTGCAACACAGGTTCCATTAAATATTTGAATACTGTATTTGTTCGTAAAGCAGAGATGGAGAGCAAGCCTCCCGAAACCAAAATCATATTTTAGCAGTAAGATAAAAACAAACCCATATGAAATAACAACTTTAAAGTACATTCCTGCATAAACAGCATGAGACTTGAAATGGGAAAAAATGCCATACAAATTATGCCAGCTGGCAAGGTCTGTTCTTTAAAAATGTATATTAGTCTGATAGTTAAATACTGTGATTTTCTGGCAAGAAGACCCCAAACAACCCCGAAATATTCTACAGCAGTGTGAGCCTTATAACTCAAGTCAGAGTTCAGTTTTAAAATGTCTGACACAGGTAAAATACAAATAACACTTGTAAACTTACAGATGCAATTTCATACCCTTCTTCCTCTGCACAATCACACAGCATTAGATTTAATGTCACTGACTTGTACTAATGCAGGGGCAGCCTGTGTGGGAGAATATTAGCTAGACAGATGGAAAGAAAAGTATAAATCACATTTAGGAAAATGTGACAGCTTTAAGTTTCTGATGTAAACGGCTACTCTCTCATGCTTTATGTGCAGCTCTGGAGTAACACTAGTACTACTACTACTACTGTCTTCACTGCTATTCTGAGGGAAGCCTTACACAAGTGCCACTGTCCTCCACATTGGCTCCTATTCTCAGGCTGTGGTTGAGCCTTCTGCAGCTAAGCCACCAGCAAGCCTCTGTGCTGGAGCAGAAAAGAACTGTACCTTGAGACTGAATCAGGGTGATCAGAGTACATATTTCCTAGGAAAACCTGTAATTGAGCTTCAGCTTACCTTTTCTATACTATCATGCAAGAAAAGACATAATTTTTCAGTAGAAGTGCTGTTTTTTTTATATGTGATAACACTTGCATCAGAAAGATGCAACCTAAAAACTTTTCTCATCTGGGGAAATATTCATGTATCTGTTTTTAGGATGGAAGTGCTGTTATCTCAGCCTGACGATATATAAAAGTCTTCTACTATCCAAAATAGAGACTTAAAGACTTGATGGGTCAAAATGCCGTTTACTTCTGACTGAATTTATGAGTATGTTTTCCAAGCAACATGTGGGAGGTGATCACACCAACTGATTATTAAGTAACAGGATTTGTATAATATAACTTCTGGGCATAAACCCTTATGGCACTCCAAATAATTTCTCTATGGAGTTAACCCAGTTTGTGTGGGAAGAAGCCTCATGTATCTTATAGGGTTAACACTGCATTGTTAATAATAGTAATAATGTGATTTATGCTTAAATAATTCTTCTATGAAAAAGGACCATAATTTAAATTTAAAAGATAATAATTTGTCCATGGAAAACCTTCAATTGGTAAACACATTATGAAACCCAGAAACCTGTAAAGTGCTATTTTGTAATGGTGCTCCACAGTTGCAATGCTTTGCACTTTATCTTTTAAAATAAAAAAGAATAATATACCAACAAAGGTATCCATGACTGGCAAAAATAATGTGAAAGAGTTCATAAGTTTAAGGATTCAGCTTAATACCAATATCGCTGTATATTTTGATCAATGATACTGGTGCATTAAGCATGTTTCATGTGAAGAAACAATTTGGATAAATAAGTCAATACCAGTATGACTGTGAACTACCACCTTCTGTGACACAGAGAAAGGCAGACATAATCCTAGGATGTATCAAGAAAAGATATAAGGAGAAATTTTATCATTATACTGGCTACACATGCTCAAATCCACTGCAATTATATTGAAACAGGTACACAGTAGGATTTTGCAAAAATGGGGAGAAGTGCACCTCTATTATAACAGCATCACAAGTCTAACACTGGATACAGCTTTTAGCTATGAATATTTCTGGACTAAATGTCATAGAAGAGGAGGTGTTACTCATGCACGCCTTTTCTGTTTCTTCTGCACAATAACAAACAGCTATTAAGCAGGAATGAGTCTGGAAATAAGAAAGCTAACCACTCAGGACTTACAGAGGGAAAGATTTCAGAAAGTGGGAGCTAAAAGAGAAAACAAACAGGCTTAATATACACCATAATAACTTTATGAATGATAGACCAAAGCAGCCTCTCACCACCCTGACTGCACAGTTTTTAGGCATCCTTTGAAACTGTTTTATTCTCCTCAGGTCCTAGAGCAGAATAACAGTTTTCTTTGCTGAATTTGCAAAGATATCTACTCTGGTGCTTGGAAATAGACTGAGGTCAGACATTAATTGTATATCCTCTCAACACCAACAATATCAAATAAATCTTTATGCTCAGGGATGACCTTAATTTAATTCTCATCAGTAGCCTATGAATGAAAATAAATAATATCAGCACTTACATAGTCCCAATATCCCTAGATTTCCTTTTGCACCTACTTTTTTTACACCCAACTGCCCCTGTGCATGCAAGTCTTTACCAATCTGAACCAAAATAATGTTTAAGAGCTGGGATAAAAATAAGAAGATAAAAGAGGAAAACAGAAAGATCCATAAGTATAGTGGCTATAAGGATGTAATAAGTATAGTAGCTACTTCTTACAGCCTTAAGAGAGAGATGTGTTTACAGACATTTGTTTTCACAGAGGTAGATTATAAAATGCAATTTGAATGGTTGCATATCTGCTTCAAAGATACGTACAGAAGAAACTTCAAAAGATAGGAATACATCATTCTGAAAATGAAACTGCTATCCAAAATCACATTAATGTTGCTCATTCTCCCCTGCAGAAATGAATACATAACTCACAGTGGTTGACTTCTAGAGAGGAACACTGTAAAATTTCTGATATCTTGCAGGACAAATGTCTGCATGGGCAAGATAGCGTGGAATTATGGTACATGTGAACCTTAAGCAACCTTCCCATTGATGATACTTGATTACCTGCCATGCAGCTATGGCTGTCCCAACCATAAAAATGCATTGAAGCACTGAACTTCAAGTGGACAAAGGTCAGTTAGGATCTTTGCAAAAACATGAAGGGCAAGCCTCTTTAAGCAGCAAATGCTTTACTGCCAGCAAAAACATTTAATACATTTAACTATTACAACCTAATAGCTATGAAGCAATAGGTTCCCAATCAATTTATACTTTCAATCGTTCCCCTTTCAACAATTTCTGATTTGGACCGCTGCTATTATAAGGTGTTATTTCAGGGAGGACAAATGCATATGCATAAAAATAACATTAAAACCAGTATTTCACACCTGACTCCTAATAGAGTCAGTAGGTAATTACTTTCAGAAGATGATGTCTTAGATATATTTTTTCATACATTTTCAGCCCAACTGCTTTGTAGCAGTGCTGTAACTCTTTCAAACGCAAGACATTTCAACCTGAAACTGCAGTGTCAGTAAGCTGCATTAACGGTATGGCTGATACTGAGCCCCCTTAACCTCTCAGGATTCTCAGCTTTGCACTGGTTGAGGATTTGAGGGTGATGGGAGGAGCTGCTCGCTACACTCCGAGCTCATACAGTACACACAGTTCTGTTTACACAGTCCCATAGGCGCACAGGATCTCTGCTGCACTGCAAGCTGCTGTATGATGAAAGAGGAATTGCAGCAGTTATGACCTGCTTCATCATTTCAACCAAGCTAAGGAGAGACCACATGACATTTAAAACCAAGAACCCCCTCAAAAATCATATTGCAATAGATATACTGAAACTGAAACAAGTTCTGAAGGTCAAAAAGCACACAAATGAAACACTAAAGTAAAAGCATCCTTAATTTCATAATTCTGTCTGTTGAGTAGCCTTAGAATCCTACTAAATCTAAGAATAATTCCATAATGTAATGAAAGACTAAGAGGATGTGTGCATATAGTCTTTACAACTTCATCTTTTTCTTTTTGTTCACACTCACAGGTAGTCACAATCAGCTTTGCAAAATATTTTAGATAACTAAAGACCGAAAAAAAAGGTTCCACTTTCTATTTTATGTGTTTTCAACTAAGATATTGAAAATACAGGTAATTAGAACTAAAAGCATGTACTTGTGGGATATTTTAATTAAAAAACATGTTAGTGAGTTCATACAAGATGTTTCCACTGTATCAAGAAGTACCAAAGACTACTGTGTACATTATTCAAAGCTTGCACTGTGATTTTTACATATGTATTTATATATTCATCACACAAACCAGGATTACATTAATGTGAAAAAACACATCTTTTCTCACAGAATTTAATTTCCAGCAAATTAAACTATGGCACTACCAACAACATACATAATGAGTAAACTTGATGTGAAATAATTCAAGGTTTTTCGAGCCTTCTGGAATGATTATGTTAAATATATAGTGATATAAATGACTGAGTTTCTTCAAGCATATCTTCACAACCAATTACCCCACCTTCCTGGCCTTAAAGTCTTCTGCTGGTGGCCTTGGTCACATACACAAACTGGCTTGTTTGTTCTGGCAACTGAAAGTCTCACATTTCCTGCAGAGAGATTGCTGAATGCAGGAAGCTATTATGATTTCTCTATTAAGGAACTTTGGAAAAATAAACTTGCAGTGGGCAGAAGACAGGGTAACTGCAAGTCAGTGCAGTGCTATCATGGGTGTTTTTTTGATGTTGGGCTGTAAGAAAAAGCCATTGGACACTAGCATTATATCCTAAAATGCTTCCCCTGCCA
>NW_009914062.1:92335-114784 GCF_000696875.1 Nestor notabilis
TTTCCCTGCAGCAGCACGTTCATTTACCTTAGGACTGGAAAAGAAAGAGTAGAGATTTCATTCCTGTCCTTGCTGTGTCATTACATCTTCTTCTGTGACCTCAGTAGAGAACTGAAGGAAGTTCTAAATTGAGGAGTATCTTAGATAATTAACCTTTACGTTTCTTCTCAGTTCATGAAATTTAATCTGTATATTAGGGTTTGTTGTGGGGTTACTTTTTTTCTTCCAGCAGAGGAAACTTGAAATTTCCACATTACCACCACTAAAAAAAAAAAACAAACAACAAAAACACTACCAAAAAAACCCAACCAAACAAAAAACAAACAACAACAAAAAAAAAACCCAAACCAAACAAAACCAAAACAGGATTGGCGTTTCTCCATCTGGAGTCAGAGATTTTACATCCTTTCAGTTTCAACCAATAGTTTGAATAATTTCTGAGGTTGTGATGCAGTGTATATGATGAGTGGAATTAGCCACATAGCATAGTGATTACTCTCTGGGTATATTCAAGTTTTCTCACAGTTGTAATAACGTAGTTAGATGGTGTGTTAGATGGGTCTAACACTGTAAAAATTGCTCCATGGTGGACCATCCTGATCAAGATAAAAAGCATGTATGTATTTATATTAGACGGGTATAACAGTGGAACTGGCCTGTGGTGGACCACCCTGATTATCTAGAGTGAGTGTGCATGGCGGGGACCCGACGGGGCCACTCCTCCCTCCTGACCCAGGCTGGTCCCCTGTGTCGGGGTGAGCTGGGAACTTTGGGCATATAAAAGGCCTGGGGTTCGAGGGAGATCTGAGAAGGAGGTGGATCCAACTACCTTTTGTGGCTGACATTACCTCCACAGGGACGCCTGCAAAAGTATGTGCCTGCCACCCTGTTTCTACACAATGCACCTCAGAGCTGGCCTCCTGATCACTGGACAAATGTGTGGGTCGGTGGGATGAGTTGGCACTTTTGGGCATATAAAAGGCCTGGGGTTCGAGGGAGATCTGAGAAGGAGGTGGATCCAACTACCTTTTGTGGCTGACATTACCTCCACAGGGACGCCTGCAAAAGTATGTGCCTGCCACCCTGTTTCTACACAATGCACCTCAGAGCTGGCCTCCTGATCACTGGACAAATGTGTGGGTCGGTAAGAACCTGTGCCTAATCTATTCTTTGGTAGCCTTTAGTTATCTCTCTTTCTAGCTTGGTAAATCTCTGGATTTTACATCTATTTTAGATCTTGTAATAAACTTCCTAGCATTTTGGGGGTTATGTGTGGCTTACGTTCCTTCTCCCACCCAGAATCCTTCTATCCCTGGAACAGATGGTAAACACAGTAAACTACTACAATGAACTGCCTCTCTAACACACATTGCCTTGCATCCCAACTCAACCTTGACAGAAATGTTGAGGGACCATTGTCACTTCTCTGCTGCACTACTGATGCAACTCCTCTGGTCCCAGTGGTTGATGAAGGCAGTCTTTTCACAGCCATGTAAAACATGTATATCTTTAAAACTTCACCAATACTATTTCTGCTCACCGAGGGGAATGTAAGAATGATGGGGACAGTTATCTTTATCATGTGGTTCAAAAGCCAGCAATAAATTGCTTTCACTTTTAAATTGACCTGGATTAGGCTTTTTAGAAAGGTACAGAAGTTTGGAACTGGTTTTCCCAAAGCGGGATTTGCTAGTAATCTAGCTACCGGCATCTAGTAAAAGCCTGAAATCTTAACATGTTCTTTGGGCAAAAAAGAAATCACGTTCCCTGTTTCCCTGCTCTCTCAAGCTCATTTTCCATTTTGAAGCACAGTAAGCTTGGCTCTCCACAGTAAGCCCATCTAGACATGAGGGGATTTCTGGTGGTGTACTGATGGGTGACAAATCTGTTGGTTTACTAAAACGAATGAATCCATACTGCCTCCCCAACCATCATATTCCCTCAGCATTTCCTAACCCCTTTGAGCCCATTAAGTCCCATCGTTTTTGTTACTACACTTTTGCAGTAAGAATCTTTCCCTCCTGTTACCGGCACTAGATCATTCCTAACCTCTTTTCAGACACCAGTGGCAGTGCTGGGCTTCCACCAGGCAGCCACTCTAGGAATTTTCCAAGGGCAGATAGCTGACAGTTTCTCCAGTTACTCTAAAATTACAGGCCATCATAATGAGAATGAGTCATGAGATACCATTCCTTATGGTTTTGCCTTATGGGTTTGCCTATGATAAGAAGTTTCCAAAAGCTGGTAGCTTTTACATTTTTGATTCCTCATTGTATAGATGGATAAGCAGACCACAACCATCAAGCACTTCCAGAACAGCACTTCCAGGAGAAGGCACATGGAGCTTTAACCAGCAAAGCACGCAGTTTGATGAACAATCTGCCTTTAGTGCTGAATGCTAAACACAGTTTAGATAGACATGAAGAGGCACCGCCACTGAGTGACTTTGTATATGCGCTACATTACAGCAGTAGTAAAATATTAATAAACGTATCTTTTGGAATCACACTTTAAAAAGTTATTATATACTAACCTAGAGCTCTAGCTGTGAAAAATAACCAAATAAAAGAGTATTCTTAACATTCCTCTTTCCTACTTTTAGAACTGAACTGCCATTCAACCTTCAGTTTAGCAATTACTGAACAATATTAAACAAAGCCAAATAAAGGTTTTCACAGCATATGCAATTGTTTGCATAGATACTATTCAGTCAGTAACAGTTAATCTTCTTTCAGTATAGAGAAATCAACATCACCAAATAGATTAAATTTGTCTTTAACCTACTAATCCTGGTCTAATTAATAGTTTTACTACTACATATTAAGTGACTGACTGAGCCATACTGAAAGAAATGCAAATATGCACTAATGTTCTCAGCTGACCTTTAGAGTTTCAAAGTTAGTGTTTCAATATAATGGAACATGGAGACATAGTGCCTATTTAAATATACCAGTGATTACTATGGCAGTAGGATCAATTCTGTAAACTATCAATCTCTAATGATAGAACATATTTTTCACTAAGTAATTCTGACAAAGTTATTACATTTTCTCAAAAATTAAGGCATATTTCAAGCTGATATCGTTACAATATACAAAACAGCAGTTTGAGTCACAGGTGAATACCAGTAATCTGGGGATAGTCTAGTCACAATGAACACAATTCAACAGAAACTTTTAATGCCTCACATTTTATTTTACTGAAAATATATGGCATAGAACTTTTTATTGAATACTAGAATAAAAGTGGTAAAATACTAAGTAAAAGAACTTCTGTAAAAAGACTATTTGATCCTGTCTTTTAAGGTCTGCTTAGCTGGAAGTTGTTCTCCAGCTCTACTTCTGAAGGGCCAGCTAGAGACTGTGGTCAATCAACTTGCAAGGGAACACCAGGTTTCCTGTGGTACTGGTGTAAAACAGAATCTCTCTACAACTTGGGTGCACTTAAGCAAAGTTTATGCACAGTCCAAATCCTGACCATAACTTTCCATTTTAATAACCCTGCTCTATAAGATCAGGATTGATACATCATGTGACAAACAGGCACAAGGGAATTTGATGATACTGTTTCAGATATATTGCTCTATTGTACTTAAAGCAAAAATTCTAGTAAATCCAAAGTAAATGGCAGAAGAGGAATAGATAGCAAGAAAAGCAGCTTGCCATTACACTCCTTGGTCATGGATGTGAAAGTGCCATGGACATGTTAATTCGGTGCAGCCTTATGCTAAAGTCAGGAAGCTCAATGCATATGCTTGTGACATGACAGCGTATTTTTCTTGCCTTAGAGCAGGGTGGTCAAACCTTCTAGAGCTGTTGCAACTACATGAATAAGTAAAAAGAGTTAAGAAATACTCAGTGACAGAGTTTCATAATGTCTGCAGTATGTCTTGAGAGAGCAAGTGACTGCAAGTGAAAACCAGCAGCAGAAGCACCTGATTCCTCACCTGACCTGACAAACAACCCACAGAACATGCTGCAGTAGAGCAATTCACCTATTTGTAGTATTTGGTGGTGACTTCTGACAGAGCCAATTACTGTAATATCTCCCCTTTACAGGGTAATATATGTAAGTGACTCTAATTAGAGTGTCTATGTATGAGGAGCTCTTGCATTCCAAGTTGGATTTTCAAGATAACACTACTATACCAGATGCTGTTTAGCTAGTTGTTTTGCTGCAGCCCCTCTTGCTTGAGACTTCTGAGTTGCTGAGCATCTTTATTTTAATTCCATTCTCTGGAAAAGGCTCAAGGTATCTTCTGTTATGTGTAGGTTGGTCCTTATTTAATATTCAAAGAATCACTGAAATTATTCAGTGGGGTTTGATGAGACCTGGAGATCATCACCATCTCTTAGACAGTGGAAAAACACCAGATGACAATGTAATGCCTTTTGCCCGTCTGTTGTACAGAGGTGCATACACATCCTTTTGCAAGCACTGAAGATAAAAATAGTGATCATAACGTATTTCTGCATGTGTGTGTGTGTGTATATTTTAACAATAGTGCCAGTAAAGTGAGGTAATGTCTTTTAAATTAATATTTCAGCAGGTGATGATCTCCATTCCAAACAATTGTAATTGAGTGCTGCCAAAGAGCTTTCTGAATTTGATTGTTTGGCTGTTAAATTCTCACATTTTCCATGTAACTGCTGGACTGCAAGTACCCTGGCTGCTATATAATGTAAAATTATACACTTCAGCAAAACTCACACCAAACAGTCTTATTATGTGTCATTACCACAGTCAGTATGTCATTCCTAGCTGTACATATGTTCACTGTGAGATCACGTGTAAAATCAGTCATATCCCTCAGTAAAATTATTCTGGATAGCTGGAATAAGACCTAAGAAACCATATTTAACTTTTTGTAGCATACATCAATCTACACCAAGCACAGACAGACTGATCCTCTACCATTGCTGAATTCTCACTATAGACACTATTGTTTGGGAGTCTCAGAGGATTTACATATTTTCTTCAGCAAGTACAACATCAAACACAACCTTTGTTTTAGCTTTGTAAGCTCCTGTCCTTCCAAAATATTGCTTTCATGCAGAACTAAATCTGGGGGACCCAGGGCACTTCGTAGCACCCAGATGTACACTCGGCACTAACCGCATTCAATTCTCTTCTCAACCTAGTTCCTGTTGGAAGGAAAATCAAAAACATGCAGGGTGCTACAGGGTGTGCAGAAAAGCTTTCCAGGCTACATTATCAAGGGACGTAGGGTGTAGGGCACACCATGAAGTTTAGACAGGGTGTCCTAGCATCAACAGGTACTCCATGTCTAAAGAGAGTCTCACTACTCTTATTCTTGCTTAGTAACTGCAATATAAATTAACTTACTCATTTGCTCCTTGTCAGCAACAACTGCCTTCCTGAAGAGACAGAATTCTCACTTAAGACTTTCCAAATGCTTCTTTCTACACACTTTTCTGAAGTGCTTTAGCAGTACCATGGTCCATGGGCATCTGCCCTTCATCCATCCTTTCTATTCCTGTGTCTCAACCTGCACTGCACTTTATGCTGTCAGCCCAAGCCCCACACGCTGTATTGAAAAAGCAACCATCAACACCTCCAAGCTACAGTAGATACACAAACCCAGAGTAGATAAGAGAAGGCAGCGGGTCTGAAACTCTTGCTTGGATTGAATGACAAATGCCAAAAGCTACCTGATTTTAACTCTCAGCCCCAGAGCACAGCTCAAGTGCTCCAACACTGTCCGAGTCGGACCTAAGAAGGGCATAAAGAAAAAGACCAGGAACAGACTGAGCATCTCTTGCAACAACAGTGGTTTCTGCCACAACTCATTCATCTTACCCTTTTGTCAGCCAAGCGCTTCAAGAAGTCTTCCCATGCTCCATTAAGCCAGAGAGAATCAGCCTGGAATTGACCCACTAATGCAAAGAAATCATAGTACTCTAAAAAGTACAATTTGTTACAGGATTGTACGCAGGCTGGCAAACCATCCAGTATAAGAAGAATTATACCCCAGCTAATCAGCTATGCCCACTTGTTGAATGGGCTTCATCTATGCTGTGCAACAGTGAGCACAGGAGAATAAAATGGTGCCATAAGATACCAGCATCTTCCAGTACATTTGTAGGCATAGCAGCATGGAGGTCCTTAAAACAGTTTAAATAGTGCATACTGATACCACATAATTGTGTAGGGCTGTGCATGGATGTTTGAAAGTGAACTTTTGGACTCTCAAGCAGAAGCCTTTTACTTGCTATCTGTATGAGTAAAGGCTGGTAAATTTTGATAACACTGAGATTAAACAGAACTGACGTGTTCCAAATCCTTTTATTAATAGAGAGAGGTGATTTGGAACCACAAATTAGGAAGCTGATCATGTGTGCTTTGCACATAGCCCATTTAGGCTGAGAAAACTAGGAGTTTGGGGCCTGGAAAGAAGGTAGCAATCATCCTGGCTGGAGGAAAGGTGCTGGCAATGCAGAAAGATCTAAAAATCGGAATGATCCATATAGAGAGACGTCATGGGATGCCCAAGGCCTTGGCTGTCAATAATAAAGACTGGAAAGTGAGCAACTGCAGAGCATGAACAAACAGGACTTCTTGCCCAACTTTCCCAACCAGCAGTGATCTGCCTGATGGGGATGGAAGTCAAGATCTAACAAATGTGATTCTGCGCTGAAGGTGGCTCGTAGGGGTGTGAGATAACCAAGGAAAAGCTCTAATCCTATTAGGTTCTTAAATAAACCCCAGTATCTAGATACCTTATGGGCTGCTGTTTAACTTTTGATATGTCCAAATGCAGACTTGTTCCCCCTTGTCATTTTACAGCAGGTACAGCATTATAAGCCTGACCACTCTTCCAGAAGCTAGAGAAGGAATAAGGTACCACCTGACAGCAAAGATGAGACACAAGCTCAGACTGCTTCTTACTCCAGGACTGCTTGCAGCAGCTCGGCTCCCAGGCACATACAAAGGAGTAGGCATCAGCCCTGAATCCTTAAACTGCAATGAGGTCCTCCACCTTTTCTACCCTTGCAGACCAGCTTTTCTGCTTTTGCAGTCTCCTCATTCTCTCCTGACACTTTGCAGCTGGCACAGCTCACCTGTGCAAGAACTGAATGTGACCTGTGTTTCTCCCAACCAATCTGCAGCTCCAACTTTGAGGAAAGAATATGTCTAGAAACTGCTCACTCCTGCGCTCACTTGTAATCCTGCTCTCAAGTTGCTTCCCCCTCTTTCAATGCTATTATTATTAATGCCAGTGGGATCAGAAAGAGCATAAAAGCACCGAAACAACTGGGAAGAACAAGTAGCACTGGAGACAAGAAGACTGGACTTAACACTAAATGCAACAAAGTGGGATAAGCTTCATAAAAAAAATGAAGGCATGAAAAAATTCTTGCACACAGAAGACCAACTATTATTGTCATTGGTTCATCACCACAGAAACCTAAACATCATTATTTATAAACAAATATTTTGCTTAATAAAGTTGTATATAATGAACTAAATTATAATAACCTCTCAAACTGTTATTTCAACTTTTGTCTCAGAGTACATTGTAATAAGAACTTAACACCCTGTTGGGATAATGCTTATGTAACTTTTAAAGAACCTGTATAACAGCCTATAGAAATACATGAATTTAACTCAAAGTTAGTTGTTATAACTTTTACCAAGACTTGTCAGAATCAGCAACACTTCCAAAGGAAAAACAATGTAATAATCACGTTTAGCAATTAAAAAAACCCAAACCCCAAACCTACCCTCCCCCAAAAATAAAAATAAATAAAAAACCCCCCACATTGGCAATGCCCATGTCAACCTGAAGACAGCAAAATCTAAGCTCAAGTGGCAGAAGTTCTCAATAACCAAACTCAAAACAGTGAGTAACAGGCATTTCAATGTTATTACTTATTTAGAGAATATTTATCTTCAGGAAATCACACTCAACAGACACATTTCCTATTCCACTCCAAACTAATTCCCACTTCTTATCTTCTAGATGTACTAGGATAGAAAAATGTGAATGTAGAAAAGGCTGATTTATAGAAGCATGAGCATTTTGAAAATCTACAAACCTTAGTACTTGTTATTAGTCTCAAAACTAGCTTCTCTGTATACAAGTGTTAGCAGAAAAGATAAAATATTTACAAAACCTGTAAAATATAAATTTGTCTTTTACTATGTCCTTCTTAAGTTTATCTATTTTATCTATGCTTTGTGCTTTTCCTCAACCCATTGGCAGGTTTCAGTGTCCTTACTCTTTCACTGTGTTCAGGAAGACTGATGAAGTTAACATTTTGTTCGTTGTTTTTTTCTAGGTCAGGGGAGGGATACAGAATTCAATTCATAGGGTCTGTGTGGTCTACAATATTCCTGCACAAGACTGAGAGAAAGCCAATTGCTGCAAAACAAACATAAAATTTGACTGGGTTTGTGAAATACTTCTGTGTTCTGTGCATGGAAACAAAACATGCAGCAGTCAAAAATACACTCTTATACATTACAAAGCTGTAAAGTGCTATTCAGTGACAGCTTCAGGAATACACTTTGAGACTTAATCCTAATTTACGTGGGCTGCTAAAGTTGGAATATTTAACATTCTGACTAAGAGCAAAGTACAAAATCAGAGGAGCAGAAAGAGGAAAAGTATTGGTGTCCAACCTTACATATAACGGGGAAAGACAACTTTCTCTTAAACAGATTGTGTTAATGCATTGTGTTTAAAGTAAGGTTATGTAAACATAACATTGTAAGTGTTAATAATATTGTGTTAACAGGAAAGACAACTTTCTCTTAAAATGACTATATGGTAAAAAAAACCCCCAACATTATGGCTAGAAATACTCGCCTACTTTATTGCTTTTGTAGGTTTTCCTATTCAAATCTTCCTTTCCTGAAATTCCTTTCCTGAAAATATGCCACTTTGCTGACTCACTTTCAGGTGCTTCTTACCTGTTGCAATCTCAGACTTGTTTTCATTCAAACTCCTCTCACTTTTTCAAAAGACTACATTGCTCTAACAATAATTCATACTTTAAATAAATTGATAATATTTTTGAGGTACAAAATGAACACAAGACTCACTTAAGTATTTTCTCTATTCGGAAGGCCACAAGAAGTTTCACTTTTCCATGAAAATGAAACAACAAAATCCTATTATTCATGTTTCCTGTACCGAACCTTATTCCAATTTCCATCAAAATCAATGTCTTTTGTATTACTGCATGCAAAATGAAGGCAGAGTATGACCCTGGGATGATGACATCCATGTCCTGCACACCTTGTCTGGGGCAATTCAAAAATCTCTCTTGGAGTTTCAATTCATTAAAGACTTAATATTAAAACATTTGTTAGCCCAGTTTTATTCCACAGGGTAAACCCTTAGAGCTCACTATCTTTTCTTATCTTAGAGGTCCTTCTGACCTCCATCCCGTGCAGACTGGGGCAATGGACTGCTGCTGTCAGGATGAGCAATATGCTTTCTCAGCAGGATTTCAACATCTGCTGGGAACAGGTCACAAGAAAAACCCAGCCACACGCTCATAGATAGTATCACCAGCTGCTGTTTCAAGAAAGGTCAGAAGTATCTGCTACCCTTGAAGCCCACAGGAACAGCAAACGCATCTCCTCAGCATCACAAATTTAGGAGACATCCTTTAATTGCACACAGCTATTTGCTGAGAATTCTTTTAGCGTCAGACACTAAGAATTACATGTAGTAAACTCAAAAATTATCTTTTCCCCAAAGGTAAAAACTTAGTACTGGATCCAAATGCTAAAGATGTTCCACTCAGATAAAAAAGTTTGGAAACAAATGATTTCCGAAGCCTTCTGACACCATCTCCTTGCCATCTCTCACAGTGGTAAGGCCACCAAGGAGCAAATTAAGCAAAGGCTAGGATTGCACCTGCAGTCAAAAACTGAGGGAACACAAAAGGATTTAGAGCTATGAGGGCACTTACAAAAACAGTTAAGAAATCCAAATTTTATATAGCCTGTAAACCTAATGATACAGTTATAACTCTAATTCACATTTCACAACTGGTATGTATTGCTGTAGAAATAAAGTATCCCTTTGCTTGAACATGCCCAGGAGAAATTAATACTCAGATATATGGTTACTCCTGGATACAGGACCCAGTTTTGGCACTCGGTGCATGCAGTAACTTTACCATTTTTGTAGATGTTATTATGGTGTCACATAATAAATAGCAACATCACATCACACGTGGGGAGTGTGTGGGACTAATGGATATGTAAGACTTTGTAGGAGAAGATGCTGCAACGTCAGCCAGCTTTGGACATTACACATTCTCAAAAGTGCAAGGTGAGCTGGGCTCAGCGGGTTGAGGGGTCTCCCAGCTCTCAACTCCAGTTAGGGTCCAAGTTAAGGCCCAAGTACATGAAGGAACACAAGCTGGCACATTCAATTAGGAAGGAAAGCATAAGGGAAGAAACTTCATTTTGCACTCCTGAAAAGAAACTGGTGATGATATTTGCTAGCAAATAACTCAAGACTCATACAAAGGGTATGTGACATGCATCCTTAATACCATGTACACGCATTAAAAATAGGTAAATAATTTGATCCCTTCAGAAAAGCAGACATTTCTTATTTATAAGAAAATGCTCTGTACAACCTTGTAATGACACCAGGTTATCTTTAGTAATAATAAAGTAACATATGGCAATATTACCAGCGTTGCACAACCAGATCAATCTTAAAGGTGAAAAGAGGCAAGATGAAAACCAGGGAACAGTAAAGAACCTAAAAGCAATCCAAGTGGGACTCAGTCATAGGGTGCTCAATTACAGGTTGCTAAATATCAGTGTTCATTTCTAACAGCTAAGGAAAACAGACTGAATCAAATGCTGTCACTTACAGCCTTAAAATACCTACACCAGAACTCACCAGCAAATGATTTCCGATCCATCATTTTCATAGATTAATTATATAATATGCATATGTACTTGTAATACATATACATGTATTAGGTGTGATCTAGCCAAGAACTATTCCTACTTTCTGGTATAACCTCTGAAGCCCCTTCAACAAATCTGCTATGAAATTCTCTGAAAATCCAGAGGTGGGTTTTGTTAGTATTTCCTTAAAAGTAGTCAATATATTAAAAGAGAATGGTTGTGATAAGATTCATTTAAAGAAGCTGGAAAGTTAACTAAGCTACAAACTTGGGTCAGAAATTAATAAGCCTACACGGTCTGGACTCTCATGAAAGGCAATATGATTTTTGCTTATGGCTGATAGATCTTCCAAGAACCAACCACAGTCCATACTCTACTACAAAGTTTATGTTCATATTTCTTACTTTGCACACTAGGAAAACAGACAGCCAAAGCCACTAGGCAAAATAAACCCATAATACATCAGTGCATCACTAGCATTCCAAAAAGACTGAGCAAAACCACAAATTATGTCAAATGCCTGAACACCCTGTCAAACAAAGTGTCAGAGAAAGAAAATCCTGTAGACTCATTTAGTGCCTTGAATTTCTCTCCCAAGATGGATACAGTTAGAAAATACTAGAGAAAACCAGCAACATTAGACCCTCTATTCCATGTTTCTCTTTGAAAATATACATATTCTTTGTGTTTTCAGCTTTCACCAGACAAAGGAAAAAAAAGGGTTACTCTGGTCATGCCACTCCACAGCAAGGGCTGTTGCCAGACAGTGGTCACTCTAGCAGTCCAGGAAGTTAAAAGCCCTACATCTAACTGCCAGAAATACATTCATAGCTACCATTAAGCTAGTTTAGAACAAAAAAAATATGTTCACATCTTTAGCTGCTAATACATAAAGCCCTGTTGAGAGAATACTGAAAAATGTATTAATATTTATAGCAGATCTTTAATCCTCACCTATAAATGAACTCAATGGCAATAAAAAGCGTACATAAAGGGATAGCAGCATTGATACTGCAACATTTCCTGTGAGAAATTAAATATCATGAGAAGAAAAACAATGACACATTATATAAGTCTACTGTCCTCAGCCAGGTGAATGATGCTATTGTTCTGTGGCCGAAGTAATGTATTAGTTAATTTGCTGAAACTTTATCAAGTCACATAGGAATTATCTTACCATAAACTGTACAATTCCTGCAATTACTTCTGTTCATGTACCTTTGGCTATTTAGCAGAGCTGCTCTCAGCCCTTCCACTTCAAGCATGACTCCAAACAATTTATGTGATTCCATCACCATTCTCACATGTATCATAGAATCGCAGAATCACAGAATGGTTTGGGTTGGAAAGGACCTTAAGATCTAGTTCCACCCCCCAGGCCATGGGCAGGGATGCCTCGTACTAGACCATGTCGCCCAAGTTTCTGTTAAGACTTTATAGAAACGAGATGTTCTCCTGTTGTACTGTCTGACCTAGCCCTTTCCTGAGCATCTCCAGGGGATACATTCACCTAAGACCACTTCCTATCAGGTATCTTATGGAGTCAGCTCCTGCCCCTAATGACTTTGATCCACTAAACTGCAATAACTCAGACTACATTCTCATGCAAACAACCAGGTTGTGGCATTTATCACATTCCACATTTCAGGCGTTCAAGGAGTATGTTTACTCAGTCAAAAAAGAAATAGCATAATGAGAAGAGCAGACCAAAATTATGGAGGACAATTTCAAATGCAGGATCAAAGGATGGAGAACTGCCAGTCTGATACGAGAAAGGACTCCAGCCCTTAGTAGCTAGTGAACTTTTCTCCCTGTTTTCTTCAGACAAAACCAATCCTTCAAGGTTACTACATTTTAATTTTGAAAGAGAAAAGCAGTTCTTGTAAGTAGCATTAGGGCATTTATACTTCCTTCTTTAATATGAACATGCATTACAACTAAAAATAAAAAATAATGCTACTGACTATAATTTTTTTTTACACAACTCTAACATAAATTTAAGAATGCAGTTTGATCAGTCATGATTAATTACACATACTAAATAATTTTATTACAGAAGTATAAAAAGATATGTGTTCTAGTTAAAATGTTAAAACCTTTACACCAAGCTAACCACTAAATATACTATGAAACTGGTAAAACAGCATTTACTTCTGGCAAGTTCTCCAAAACATCTAATGAGGTGAGAACTTTGTACAATTAAATTCCTTGTATTTTAGTAAAGGCTCTTACCTCAGCATATCACCATTCTGAAGCTGTCGAATTCAGAATTTGCTGAAATTAAGAACTAAGTCTATTGGCACTTAGTAAGGCCTTGGGCTACATGCACTCACCAGGAGTGAAAGGTAAACCAAGTTTCATCTCATTAGCAAGCAGCAAATGCTTCAAACTTAATTTCATGATCAGAAAATAAATTTCCCTCTTTAAAAACTGTCACGGGGAAAACTCATTTGAAAGCATGGACTGTATATCTAAGAAAGTAAATGATGTGTAGAAACAACTGCAAGAGATTGCATTAGCTCTGACCCTCTATAATTTCAGTTTTGCTTTTAACTTCTTACGGGAGTTTGCACTTCAAGATTTGATTCTTCGAGTTTTGCAGATTTAAACTGCAATTCACTAACTCAGAGCTATGGGTTTTTTTTCTGTATTTCATATAATTAGAAACATTCTGACTAGGACCACAGCACACCAAAAAATCCTAAGTATCACTTTTTCAGATTAACCAGCTCATAGCACTTCAAAAGCAGAGAGAGCTCCCTCTTGGATAATCTATGTATCCTGTGTAACATTTTATACAAATGAAATACCATCTGAGAAATCCAAGCACCTCTGAAAAAAGAAGCAAGGTGCTTTAACCTCCTGCTCTCTGAGAGATGCCAGAAATATGTACCCTGCTCTTCTTGGAATCCAGCAAACACTCCTTAACTTCTTCTTTCCTATCTAGGAGCTCACTTGACACATTAAAAGGTTCCTGTGCTCATGGAGGAGGACTACACAGGTCATACTCTACTCAGTGTCTTATCATCATCAGTATGTACTCAGCTGCTCCAAGCACTCTGAGGAATGGAGACACTATGAAGTGAAGGCAAGAGGAATTACCATCCTCAATCCTTTCATCACAATAAAAATATGTTGAAGAACATGACCCTCCATTTAAATGACCTTGTCTCACTGCTTTTCAGTCAATAACACTAATCCCACCGAATGTAAGTCAGGCTTTTTAAACAAAGCTGTGAAGGATCTTATTTGACTCCATCAGAATCCCAGGAACCCTAGGTGGCTCAGGCCCCTGACTCGGAAACCATAGTGAAGTGACTACAGCTCAACCATGTACTTGGACATCTTATGCAGAGCAAGTCCCAGTATTTCCTAAATAAGAGGAAAAGATTTACTTACAAAACACCTTCTAGGATCAAACCTCTCTAGTCTTTAAAAATTACGATACCCTGAAATTATTTTATAAGTGCTGTTTATTTAATTACATGTTTTATTGCTTTATGTTCTTGTTTCTAAATCCTTATGGTTTATGTTTTCAAGGGTTTTATTTGTTTTGAAAGACTACAATTTTAGTTTTGTAGACATTTAAAAATGCTAAATGTAACTTCTTGTATAATTGTAGTATATATGTATATCTTTGAAATGCTGATAACAAAAATGAGTCACTTTTAAATACATGTCAATTAGGGAAGAAGGAAAGGCAGTCTGTTAGAGAAACTTACTAGAACTGGTTCTATTATTTAAAATATGTATTTATTTATTTTTTATGTGGATATATATAGGTATTTAAACAAGACAAAAAGAATTCCAAGATTGAAGTAATCCTGTGGCAAGCTGAAGTATAACTCCCTTTATTATAGCTTACTGCAGAAATGCTAAGCTCCCAGTAAACCAGTTTGTTTCGTGAAAACATGCTGGGAATAACCATTCGTATGCTTGAATAAGAAGACATACAAATTGAGATATATATTAGGAATCAAGGACTTTTGACTTTAAAGAAACATGAAAATTGCAGAGAAAACTCAGCAGCTCTCAACACTTCTCAGGTGAGCAGCCGAGTTACTGGCTACTGCCAGAGACAGCGGTGTGGGCAGCACTCACAGATATCACTGCTTAGCTGCCTGGATGCAGGAAGCAAAGAAAGATTTTCACTGATGAGAAACTTAATCTTGACTGAACTAACAAGTCTGGACCCAATGTTTCAGCCTTTGCTTAGTGAACAGCAGAAAACAAGCATAATTCCCACCTGCACTATAGCATAAGGGTGAGAATTGAAAGAAAAAACATGCTGCAACTGACAGCGGCTGCTTCACCTCTCTTGGTTAATGTCTTCATTTTGGTTCTTGGCTTGACACACACTAGCTATTTTTCAGACAATCCAAAGGCATATTTTAAAAGAAATAGGTGCAAGTTGGATGTTCTTGCACAGGAAGTTTATTGCCCCAGTTCTCTCTGCCAGTAAGGCACAAAACACCTAAAACAGCCTAGAAATTACAGTTCCTCTTGAAGTAACAACAGAAACAAATGCCCCATTCTGTTGGGTAAGACCTGAGCAACCTGTCTCTGACAGTCCAGCAGCTTAGATAAGGTCCTACTACATGGAAAGCATCCCAGCCAGCTTATGCATCAGAGGTTAGGGTCTGATCTCTCTGCTGTTTTAGGATGCCCATACTAAAATCCACAGTGTGGGTAGATGTTGGAAGTAAGGTTGGATTTGGTGGTTGACCCTAAGGCTGATACAGCTGTAACAGCAGTCTTCAGGTTAAGCCTGCCTGAACTTCTTACAGTTTCAGGTTAATCATGAGAAGCATAAATGCTTGCCTGTGCAAGCTGTAATCACATTCCTCTGCAAGATAATATAGATGTATACTCAGTGAGGATCAGAAATGGTTTCTCAAGATTATAGCATTGTAAATCCAGTTTAATAAACTTAAGAACTGGGAACTGTGTTTGATCGTACAGACAACTTTTTGCTGTTCTTTCAAACTATGGTATTTTCCCTGGGCAACAAGGAAGTCACAAGGGACGAGAGTTTTTTGACTTCCATAATCTTGTTTTGTATTTACTAGAAAAGCTCAAACTAATCGTGTATACAAGTCTGACACACCCAAGCAAAATACTGTTTTTTCTGTTGAAATGAAGTATGACACACTCACTGAGTGACTGTGTGAGTGAAACAAAATATCCTTTATCGAAACTGGAGCCTCTAAGGAAATCATGGAAGGAAAGAAAAAAAAAGAAAAAAAATAAGGACTTGAGTGTGACTAACAAAAATGTAGGGCAACATTTACACATTACACAAACCCATTCAGTATCAGAGCTGGATTCTGTTTAAAACTGTGCAGTTCTGCTGTTGCTTCCATTTCTCAAGGCCTCTGTGGACGATGCATTTGTTTAGCTGCTGCTGTTTGTGAGATAGACTTCACACTGAGGTTCTGTTGAATAAAATGGTGTGATTTATTTCTACAGAGACATAAATACTGAAAATACTACTTACTGAAAACTAATACAGTCTCTGAGAAGCAGAAAGTTATTCTCATAGCTGCATTTCTGCCTAACATGTGAACACCGTCACTCAAATTAAAGTTCTTTATCATTTAGCACATTTAATACCGACTCTATACTACCAAATTAGAAACAATGTAATTGAAATTAACTCACATTTCATGAAAGCTCCTGCCAGACCTAAAAACTGAAGACACCGGAAAGTAAATTTATCATGAACAATCTGGCAATATAAGCTTCTTCACAGTGACATTTAGTATACAGTCTGAGAAATCAAAACTCTCCTAAAAATCTCCACTGACAGTGAGTCTGCAAAAACTGTCAGGCGGGTGCCAGCTGCTGAGAACACTGCCTATTACAGTAATGAACAACATCCTGAAATTTCTTGAATTCCCTTCCAATCTCTGGTCTTAGACTGTAAACTGTTCTGAATTTCTCAGATCTGTTTTTGTACGCTACTGCCCTTGAACTGGGACTGCTAATAGATAATAAACAGCGAAAATTATTAGACAGTCTCTTTTGCTCTGTGCCCCAGTAGGTTATCCCTACTCTAATACAATAAGACTAAGGCAGGCTAGAGAGCAATTAGTTTCTATTTTGACTAGGTAAAATATTATTTTCCTCCCAAACTAAATTGCTGTAATATAAAGAATTGCAAATGTTACCTAATTTAAAATCAACAAAGCTGGACTGAGTTAAGTACCTATTAAGTGATTTAAACCAGCTGAAGGGATAGCCACTTCTTTTGAGCACTTTGAAATCTGGCAAGTCTTAAGCAGAGGGATTCCATTCTCCTGAAGGTACTGTCCAGACACAATGAAGATTTCGACTTTTTCAAATGGAAAGATCTCGTTGACCTTGCTAACTGCAGGAATTTCTTGGAGAATTCAAACATCCTATGTAAAGCATAACTTTCAGTCTGAAGAAACAAATGAGTATTTCAAAATCCTTCTTCCACTAGCAATTGCAGTCTCAGCAACATAAATGTAGCTATATAAAAATTGTCTAAGATGGCCATTTGGTAATCTTCTTAATTCACTGTAGAATCAAAGATTTACAGTTCATTTCTTTGCATGTAATTTCAAGCGGCTCTTAATTTTGTGGATTTTTTTTTTGACTTGTTTGTTTTTAAAAAAAAGAAAACAGGATGAAAATTGAATTCATTAGATATACAACCTAGTAAATACCTGGCACAATAAAAAGGATTAGTTTGAAGAGAATATGGGTTTGGTTCTTAAACTTGTGAACCGTAACATAATGAATGCATCTTATTTAATTTTAAAGCAACCTGAATAACATGCTATCTTTTTTTTTTTAAAGCAATTAATACCCACTGTGACTGTGATGTCAAGCAGTTTGCAAGGAGGAGATCTATGTTGCTTAGAAAAGGTCCAAGTCTGAAAGCAGTACCAGCTTCATCCTTCAGACATTCCACCTTGCCACAGCTAGAACAAAAATCCTATCTCCTTCTTCAAGTTGTGTTAGGCATTAGAACCACTGAAGAACAGGGCCTTGGGACACAACTAAATTTTTATCTATGCAGTATATTTAATTCACAGGCTATCGAGACATGGTTACTTGTGAGAATGCTGTTTCAGAAGTCACAGTCAAATTAAGAGGCAAGAAAACGTACATATATATAGGCTTGCGGAGGGAAGGTTTTTTTTTAATATATATTATGATTTAATCCTTTTATCATACTCCATGGAAAGCTACAGAAAAAACAGGCAGTCTCTTTTACAGTTCTGCACAATAATGTACTTTTTGTTTTATCTTCTATATCCCTGTAGAATTAATCAAATGCTAATGGCAAAAGCTTTTTTCCTCCCCAATAAACAAAAGAATTAGATGATCTCAAAATCACCAATTCTAGAATACACATAAATGAAACAATAGCAGACTATGCACTATGGGAACTTATGAAGAGTGTTGCTGGAATTTGAATAACTCTAGCAAATCTAGGAAGTCACTCTCAACAATCCATCAAGTACTTTAGTAAACTCTAAGCATTTATACATTTTCTGCAAGCAAATCTCCACAGTGAAAAATGATTTACCATCATCTTGCACTTAGAAATTAAAGAAAAAAGTACCGAACTGCTAAATTGGGTTACTTGTCAAGGGAATCAGATCAGGAACGCTCATGTACCCCTCTGACTGAGTTCACATACATCTAGCACAACTGTCTTGAGTAAATACAAGCATCCTACATCCTCCTCCTCTTATGTCCTTGAACTTTTTGTTAACTCAGTTTGGGTTTGAGTTTGCTTTTTTGTTAAAGCCAGTGGAAAACAGCTAGCAATAGATTGCTTTATTTGATAGGGGAGACTATCTTATTTCTCTTCTCTTGTCCAAAAGCCATTTCACTTCTTGTTTCTAAAGTGGAAATTTGCCAGAGCTCTATCTATGCTTTACTTTTTTCTTCTTCTAATGGAGGTCTCTTTGTATCATAAATTACCTTTTCCTCTCTGCCCACTATGTATCTTCTTGATTCACCCAGTCTAGTACGTTCTTTCTTAAACAGTTTTTCAGAGTTTGGTTCAAGTACTTAAACACTGTAATGGTTTAGACCCAGACGGTAACTCAGTATCACGCAGATGTTCGCTTACCCGTCTCATTTCCCCCTCTCTGGATGGGATGGGGAGGAGAATCAAAAGAATGAAAACCCCACGGCTTGAGATAAGAACAGTCCAATAACTAAAATAAAGTAAAATATAGTGATAGTAGAAAGAATACCAGTAATACCACTAATAATAATAGGAAACAAGAGAAGAAATGAAAGCTCAGAAAACACAGTTGATGCACAAGCTCACCTCCCACTGACTGATACCCAGCCTGACCTGAGCAGTGATCTGCCTTTCCAGGTGACTCCCAGTTTACATACTGGGCATGACGTGCTTTGGTATGGAATACCTCTTTGGCTACTTTCAGGTCAGGTGTTCTGTTTCTGCTCCCTCTCTGCTTCTCGTGCTCTTCCTCACTGGCAGAGCATGGGAAACTGAAAAGTTGCTGATCAGGGTAAACACTACTTAGCAACAACTAAAACATCAGTGTGTTACCAGCATTGTTATGAGACTGAAGCCAAAACACAGCACTAGGAAGAAAAATAACTGTGCCAGCTGAAATTAGGACAAATACAAAAGCTTTCTCAAAACTATAAATTAAGACAACAGATTTTTTTCTGTGTATTTTATAAACTAAGATGGCAATGCATACACAGGTCATGAAGAAAAGGTAAACTTCCAGCACAATAAGGAATATATATGTAAGACTACCTGCATGCAGCTTTATACAGCATTTGTCAGGCACAAATATTTAATCCCAGCAGTCCACCTTCACTTCCTCTGGAAATTGTAATTTTCTTTGATCAGTGGACAATGGAATACTTCTGTACTACTATATTTTGTCAGGGGAAAAAAAAAGTATACATGTATGCATATGTGCTTGATTATAACTATTTCTTTTTAAACAGTCTATTGACAAGATATGTTAGTGTTTTCACCACTTATTTGTATTCATACCCCACCACAATCTATCATTTATATGATACACATATTTGTGTCAATTTCATATAAATTTTATAATTAGAGGCTTGGGGTAACAGTTGCTGGCTATTCTTGCAAAGTTTCTCTGTGAGAGAACAGTTGCAGACTGCAATTTTGCTATTACAGCTATACATGTACAGACAAATGAAACAATAAAAAATGTGAAAGCATTAACTGTAACTCATAAAATGTAATGAGGTATTAAAAATGCAAATATTGGAGCAGTTTACAACTTTGCCTCTAAAGAATTCAGTATCAGGAATATCAGAATGGTCAAACCTCAAGGAAAATTTTCTTAAAATCTAAATTCATACAATTCTGATAAAATATATGCCATAAATTAAAGTGCAATTGACAGCAAGTACAGGTTGCATTTCTACATTTCTAAACCAATTCATGCTATTTTCTGCTTTTTCCTTCCAGAACTTCCCAATTACTAAGCTAAAATTGTGTTTGGATCTCAAAAATCTCTGCTTATGGCATTGTTCCCACCCACATAACGTGTGATTCAACCATTCTTGTTTTTAATGAGAATGGAATCCTTATATGTTTCATACTGAGCGAGAGCGTGCATGCACACAAGTTTTGTTGTCGTCCCTTTCCTCTGCTAGATCTGTATGGATTAGTTCACCTCAAGCTTCAAGGTTGCTTGAACACTTTATGGTTTGGGCTTTTTTCTCCTTTAAAATGAATCTAAAATATTTACTGGAGAAGTCAATCTCACATCTACTACAAGGCCATTTAAAGCCATTTAAACTAAATTTGTTTCCATAAGGAATAGGAGGAAAAAACCACTAGTGTAACAGCTAAATAGTTGCACTGCTTCCACAAGTAACTCAAGTGCTGTGGATCTCCACTGCAAAAGGAGCAGTGATTTGCTTTGTGGTGTGTATTGCTGACCAAGAATCACAGAATCAGCTAGGTTGGAAAAGACCTTTAAGATGATCAAGTCCAACCGTTAACCCAGGACTGCCAAGTCTACCACTAAACTATGTCACCAAGGCTTTCGTCTGCATGGATTTTGAACGCTTGCCAGGGATGGTGATTCTACCACTTCCCTGGGCAGCCTGTTCCAATGTCTGACTAACTTTTCAGTGAAGAATTGTTTCCTAATATCCAATCTAAATCTCCCCAGCATAGTTTGAGGCTATTTCCACTTGTCCAATTAGTTGTTACTTGGAAGAAGAGAGCAGTCATCTCCTCTCTCTATTCTCCTTTCAGGTAGTTGTAGAGAGCGATAAGGTCCCCCAAAGCCTCCTCTTCTCCAGACTAAACCACCCTAGTTCCCTCAGCCGTTCCTCATAAGACTTGTGCTCCAGGACTTTCACTAGCTTCATTGTCCTCCTCTGGACTTGCTCCAGCAGCAAAGTGTCCTGTAGTGAGGGGCCCAAAACTGAACACAGTATTCAAGGTGTGGCACAACCCCAGTGTTCGCTGCCTACCCTCTCCTTTCTCCAACTTCAGCATTTCATTTTCTTCATTTTGCATCTCAGGATAAAAGAAATTGAGATATTCACTTTAAAAAACATAGCATTTAAAGCCACTTACCGGCAGTGTGCTTTGTACCTATGGAGCAGTTTTTTTCTGTTTTCTTCCAATGTATGTTTTCAAGAAGGGGAAGGTGGAAGACCCAGGGAACTATAAACAAGTCAGTCTCACCTTTGTGCCTGGCAAAATCCTGGAGCAGATTCCCCTGGAAAGAACGCTGAGGCACGTGAAAAACAATGAGGTGGCTGGTGACAGCCAACATGGCTTCAGTAAGGGGAAATCCTGCCTGACCAATTTGGTGGCCTTCTATGATGGGGCTACGGGACTGATGGACATGGGCAGAGCAGTTGATGTCATCTACCTGGACTTGTGCAAGGCATTCGACACTGTCCCACACAACATCCTTGTCTCTAAATTGGAGAGACATCAATTTGATGGATGGACCACTCAGTGGATAAAGAAGTGGCTGGATGGCTGCATGCAAAGAGTTGTGGTCAATGGCTCAATGTCCAGTTGGAAAACAGTAACGAGTGGTATCCCACAGGGATCAGTGTTGGGACCTGTGTTGTTCAATATCTTTGCTGGTGACATGGACAGTGGGATTGAGTACGCCCTCAGCAAGTTTGCCAATGACTCCAAGCTGTGTGGCTTGGTTGACAGGCTGGAGGGAAGGGATGCCATCCAGAGGGACCTGGACACGCTTGTGAGGTGGGCCGATGCCAACCTCATGAAGTTTAACCAAGACAAGTGCAAGGTCCTACACCTGGGTTGGCACAACCCCAGGCACAGCTACAGGCTGGGTAGAGAAGAGATTCAGAGCAGCCCTGAGCAGAAGGACTTGGGGGTGGTGGTTGATGAAAAGCTTGAAATGAGCCAGTTCAGTGTGCACTTGCAGCCCAGAAAGCCGACCGTATCCTGGGCTGCATCAAAAAAAGCGTGACCAGCAGGTCAAAGGAGGTGATCCTGCCCCTCTACTCTGCTCTCGTGAGACCTCACTTGGAGTA
>NW_009914062.1:115099-163448 GCF_000696875.1 Nestor notabilis
AGGAAGTTGTGAATGCTCCAACCCTGTCAGTGTTCAAGGCCAGGTTGGACAGAGCCTTGGGCGACACAGTTTAGTGTGTGGTGTCCCTGCCCATGGCAGTGGGGTTGGAACTAGATGATCTTAACGTCCTTTCCAACCCTAGCTATTCTATGATTCTATGTTGTGTCCTACAGTGTGAACATAACCTTCTTTGTATAGCAGAAAAAAATAGACACTTTTCCAGCAAGAGTTCCAAATCGCCCTTCTTCCACCTTGCAGTTAATCCAGTATATATTCTAAAATATCCTGTCAGGTTAGGAGAGTACTTAAGCAGATATTTAACAATGGTCAGGTCATGCACTCCATGTCCTCCCTACTCCTCCATGTGCTTATTAGCTTATTAATAGTTTTGTCTTTAGAAGAATTCAAGTGTGTGCTTGCAGTTAAGTGCACATCTGAATGCTCTGCTGAACTCAGTCTCACTGAACGTGGGGAGAGTCCCCATAGAATCACGAGCTAAGATCTGCTGCAAAGCAGGACAGCAGGGCATTTCAAACCAGCATACAGAAACAAGAAAAAACCCTAACAAAAAACCTCAAAACAAACAAACAAACAAAAAATCTGAAACAAACCCAGTGGAGTGAAAGCACAACTTGAATTACCTTTTTCTTCAGGATAGTTTTAAATTTATTGCAGTAACAGCAATAGGTTCTGCTGCCACTAAATCCTAAGGGGTAGTGCTTTCAAATGCTGCACATTTCCAACACAGCACGTGCGTGTGGTAATGAGGGCCTGATCTGCAAAAGCCTGAATGCCCATAGCTCCAGACAAGCTTAACATTACCATGACTTTCCTGTAAAATCCAGTGCACCTCAGTAGAGAGGCAAACAAAAATTAGGGAACCTCAATTATAAATCTCTTTGTAAGGAGATTCTCAGTATATTAATGACCATGGGTGGATTCAGACACCTGAGCTTGGTACTACCAGTTATGAAACCTCATTTCTAAGTTTGGCATTAAAATGCATGCTGGGGAAAAGGGATGTTTATAGTGAATGCACTTTTTTCACTAGCTATCGCAAATGGGCAGCACTCACCAGATTGCAGGGCACTCCTTTGATGCAGCACTGACTCTTATATTGGAATATATTATGTACAAATCACATTTTACCTGATTATAAGTGATACTTTGGATGGCACTAAAACAGTTAAACACATAATTAGCTCTCCTGCCACTGCTCAGAACCTAACATTTTAGCCAGACAGATCATTAATTTTCCTAGGTGTTTATCATCCACATGAAATGTCCTATTCCTCTGGTATCAAGTGGTTTATATCTGTGGCTTTGCCTGTGTAAAATCAGTGAGATGACCAAAGACCTTGATATTATCCTGATGTTATTACTCAATATGACATCTCTATGCCTTAGTCCCCTGAGCATAGTAAAAGTAGTTTTATAGCCAAAATATAAATCAAGCCATAATCCTTTCACCCCTCCAAAATCCACGTTTTTTTCTTCCTGAGGTAGCCTAGGCACCAAAAGGACATACTATACGACTACCTACTAAAGTTCAGACTTCCAAAGCAGGTGATGAATTGCTACAACTCAACTTACTATATATGCCAAATCACATAAAATCTTGAGATCTTATTCTTAGGCTGTCTGCAATTTGTGAGAGTATGCTCTTTTCCTAAAGCCCATGCTTTCAATGTTAAAAGATAAGTATGACAGCTTTATCCGTTAACCATCATGTAAATTTTCAGAGAAGTGACAGGTTGCCATATGTCATATTAAATTGGTAGTAAATCTTCCTTTTTCATGGCACACTCTGTAAGCTTTTTTAGATCGCATACCTTCAGAAGAGCATGTATAATAGCGCAGCAATGTATACTTCATCTATACAATATATATTACTATTTGTTTTTTTCCCTTTTTCATATATACTCTTAAGTACTTCTTCCCCTGCAGTGGGGTGTCAGTCTCAGAGTTGCCACTTCAAATAGCTCACCTAAGTTACACCTTAATTTCATGTTCGTCCTTCACATTACTCCCAGCATAACTAGGCCCACCTTTATTGCATCTTACTTTTGTCTTCCATCAATTGCAACAATGTCAAGGACAATTACGCCTTTTATGCCATCCAACACATTCATGCTTTGCTTCCTTCCCTCTCTTCTACTGTAAAATCCCTTTTCATTTGGTGGCACTGTTCAGAGAGAAGTAAATCAAAGTGTCTGGATAACTGTAGAACACAATTTGGAGCAAAACTTTGCTAATGTTGTTATTCATGTCTTTGGTGATCCTTTTAAATTGAGCAACGTTGTGAAGGAGGCTTTTGGCCCCCATCAAACACGAAGACTGAGAACTCCGTTTGTGAAAGTGACATACCCATTTGCTGGTTTCCTCTCCCAGAGGACAATACTTGCTATGCATTTAGGAAATGTGCTATTTAAACATAGTATGATAACAGTTTCAGCTCTACAGTCACACAGACCTTTAATGTTTAGGATTTGTAAGGAATAACAGTATTTTTGCTCCTCACTGTGCCTACATACCTATTCCATCTCATCTGGTCTGTATCTATCTCTTCAGCTTTTTCACAGCCTTGCTCCACAGCAGCCTTACATTGCATTGTCCTGACCTTTCCTGCACTGTGGATTATGCAAAGTCTGATCTGTCACCTTCTTCCTCTATCCAAGATAGGATCCACACTAATTTCAAAGAAAAATTAATTTTTTGCTCTTGGATGGCCAGGAAGTAAATATCCTCTGATATGTGTGAACTACGTGGGTCCTGAGGAAACTGGCTGACAGTAAAGAGAAAGGGTAAGTAGTAAATAGGTAAAGCAAAGGAAGAAGCTGAGGAGGTTTGACTGTGGTAAAAATGCTCTGATTTGAAAGGAACCTGATTTGAAGGCACAGAAAATTGTTGGGCCCTTGGCCACTATATAGTCCAGAGGACTTACCTTTGAAGTCTGAGGTTCTCCATGCACTGCTTCAGGTGAGACATGTATACAGCAGCAAAAACCACCAGACAGTAAGCAGATAATTTGCACACAAGTAGTCATCCAAAAATGCTTACAGCTTAATAACATTAGGAGGAGGATGCAGAATGAGAAACTGGAGTTGCATGTTGCAGACAACTGCACCTTGCTGCAAAGAACAGTTCTCTAGCAAAAGGAAGCAGCCATATTTGGATGTGATCTTTCGCTCACCTAGTCACATACCTACTGAAAAACATCACTGTAAATGCAATTGCTTAAATAGTCATTCCATCCCTTAAACAGCTTTTCTATTTGTATGAAAATACTTTAAAAAACAAATGGCAAGTAACTTAGCTGATCAAAAGTAGTATTGCACTTGTCCTCAAATGTAACTTTTCAAAACAAGGAAACTAAAATGAAAGAAATATGCAAATCGAGCCTTATCTCTACACCCATATGCTTACAATGCACACACTCATTTGCTTTAGTATTATCTACAAATGTCCTCCAGTAAAGCTCTAAACTGGTGCCACACAATTAAACCCACATCTGTCAAATTTTAGAAACTCTTTGTCCTTGATAACATCACCTTTGTAACACTATGTTTTTATTTAACCAATTTTAAGCCCATAAATAAACCCGTCTGCCACTTAATCACCACGAGTGAGGAGAAGATCCATGCTCACTAAAAATGCCTTGTTTGCCCTGTAAGGAGCTCCAGACAAATATGCAGACTTTCTCTAGCCATATCATTCAACCACACAGATAGGAGTCAGGCAGAATAGCAGTTATTTTACCCTTCTCTTTGAACCCTCCAATATCCTCCAAATACAAAAGCTACAACTGTGTAAGGATACCACAGCTAATCCCTGGGTAATTAAATTCAACTAATACCATGATGGCAGCTGGAGGACCCAAAGATAACAAGTTCACACTGTCCAGTCAACAGCATGCAAACCTCAATTTTAATGTTCTCCTAAGAACACCTAACAGAGAAAAAAAGACAAGAACCTTCATTAAAAAAGAATTGCAACATGAAAAAACACAACACTGTGATAAACTGAGAATGAGAAGACATTTAAACTTGCTCACAAATCAGGTATTAATTAATGGACAGAACTGACTTCTGCACATCATCTAAAACTCAACCATCTCCGAAGATATATGTTAGAAAACAGTGAGTCTAATATTGTTTTTAATTTTTGCATTTTGTGGCAGAGATTAAAAAGGATGAAATAACTATAAAAATCATTAATGGCATAATATCAATGACATAATGATTAATGTCATAGATATTTAAGTGCATAATAGAATACCTTTCTTCAGAGAACTTGCTTTCTGTGAAGAGTCCTTTTGTGAAACCTATCTAACCATTTTCATCCTTGATTTACTAAATAGTTTTGCATGAATATTAGCACACTGGGTTCTTTCAATGGGATTCTGAAGCTTCTGAGTCAACTATGAAACACATGCTTTCATGTAGCTTAGGCTTATGCTAATGAGCCAGCTAAAATGTCCTTTCTATAATAAATTTCTTACCAGTTAGGTTCCTCTCTTCTCTAACAGCAGATCATAGTACTGGAAACTGCCTGTTTTCTTGCCTTTTCTTACAAAACAAAATATCAAGAGGATCTTAGCCTCATTTTCCATGCTATATGAACACATTTGCTCCTGAAAGGGAAGATAATATAACTTTAGCCTAGGCATTCTCCAACAACATCCTCTAAGGGAACAGTCACAGAGGGCACATGAAGTGAGGACAGAAATGCAGTACAGAGAAACTTTTCTATTTAATCAGCTCTAAAAAGCCCATGGGTAAGAGAAAGATCCTGAGATGAGGCAAAAGCTAAATGGCAGTCAAGCTTATTTTCCATTTGCTACTTTCTCAGTATATATATATATATGTATTTAAGAAACAAAATACACTTCACAACCTTTATAAGCTTCAGACGTATGAAATTAAATAGCCTATGATTCAGCAATATAGGCACAACTCACTGCTGACATATGCATTGCCATAATGGCAAAATTCAGTTAGATATAAACATCCAATCTTTAATAAACTTAAATATTTTTTTTTTTTTTAATTTTTAAATATTTCAAAAAACTTTAATAGCTGTTCTTACCCAACTGAAAACACAGCATCCCCAGGGGAAGCAGTTCATTTGTCTGGCCTGCAAATACAGCTCTCAGCTGTCCATTATATTTTTAACTGCAGTCAACAAGAAAAAGACAAAGTAACTCCCATGACTGAGGAAAACAAACTGAGTATGTTTTATTATAATTACTACCTTCAAGGGACAGTCACTCAAAGAACTAATTTTAACCTCTCTGAAAAAGTATGTGATTAGCGGAGACACCATCATAAAAAAAGAAAGATTCAAAGGGAGTTAGCTAATCTGATCTCTATCATAAATAAAAGGCATACCACATAACTGTAACTCACAAACTTTATGAAGTATCTAGACCAAATACTTACTTTCTCTAGGTAAAAAACTGCCATAGCTTATGTAAATAATGAAGAAATAACAGACACAGACTAGATCTTTTTCAGTTGAGAGAAAATCAACTTTGTATAAAGAGTACCTCAATTCCTATAAACCCCCAATGATGTGTGAAAGTTCATATGATTAAATATAGTCTTTACATATGCTAATTTCAATTCTATAATGTGAAACTTAGTTAACAACCCAGGCTAATACCCTCTATAATTGACCTTCTCTGAGAAGTCTTATGCCTTGCAGAATATACATTTTTCATACCTCACATGAAAAATCATCTGAAAGCCTAGTACATAATACAAGAGTTTAAAAAGTTTAAGTTAATCTAAAGCAACATTACACCACACAGAGTGGCTTGAAAAAATTATTTTTCATGAGAGATCTACCAGGGAGCAAAAGAACGTAAGCCTTCAATCCCAGAGATGAGTAAAGGTTACCACCACATAATAAGACAACTTATGCATACCTACTTCTGTAAGAATCCCCGTAATGGAAAACCATAGCAGTGATAATACGAAGGCATGAATGAGAAAACTTCCCTTTAAATCTTCTCAGAGCTGTTAACACATGAAAGACAAGTGAAAATCCTTCTCTAATTTAACTGTAGCACAGTTAAACAGTAGAAGCAGGAACAAAATCTCCATTATAAATTTAGTGTCAGGTAGCAAAGATAAATGGAGAGAAAATAGTGTCTCACTATGTAGACCTAATTGAGATCTCTAGTTTTCCCAAATAAGTGGCACATTTGACTTATCCCAGCAGGACAGTATGCATCAATAACGTAATGCTTTAGTCTCTAAAAACTACAATGAGCAAAATAAAATATTACAAAGACTTTAAAAGTGCAGCAAAAGACAAGCAAAAGTATTCAGAGGTTTGTATTCAGAGGTTTGTAGATTGAGTCATATATCAAAAGATTAGGATTTAGCTCCTAGCTAGGCAAAAAAGGGAGATCAAGCGGAAATCCTACTGACATGAACCAAATCCTGGAGGAGAAGGGTCAGATTAATGTGAATGCTTTTAGAAAAAGCAACTGACTGAAAAACAAGAGGTCATGTGTTGAGGTTTTGAAACAAACTAACCCACGAGGAATTACTCATTTTCCTCTGAATGGATGGCTAGATAAAGGACCCCAGTAACAAGAAGGAAACCGTACCCAACACTGCTGTGAATGGCTGCACACCTCTGTAGAAAACACATCCTGCAGCTCAGAGTTTTCTGGTTTGGGGGACAATAAAAGACAAAGATTCTCAATCATCTCTACCCTAAGATCCATCTCATACCTCTGTACATAAAGAATGACCTTTAGACAGGAAAAGGTACTGGCATGCAACCAATACTAAGGGGAAAAATGTTGTACTGAGGAAAGCTATACATCCTGTGTAACAATACATATCTATGGCACACAGTGAATCCATAATATAGTTCTTCTATTGCAGCCTAAAAAGATGGCTCAGTATGTACACAAGAATATTAATGTATGCTACTTTCTATTCTCTATGATATTTGCAGAAAGGGAAAAATAATCTACAATTCTTTTTTCTTAAAACAGAATACATATGAATTTTCTGAACTGTATTGACAGATGAATGAAGCTCTCACTCTTCCCCAGTGGACCAATATCTAGTTTATATTTGACTATCATATATGACAAGAAACATATTCAGTGCATTTTATAAAACAAACGAAAATGAATACCATTATCTTTACAGAGATTATGATCTCCCACCAGTGGAATGATTGAATTGCCCTATTTTATCGTATTATTTTCACTTTTCTAGGACCTGAGAAAATGTTCACAGAAATTTTTCCATTAACTTCCATGGAAATTAAGTTCAGGCCTACATTGTCCTCATGGCTTTGGGAATTCTGTGTTCCCTGAATTGAATTGTTCCCAGAATGAATATAAGCCTATTTGGGTACAAGGAAAAGTGTATTCTAAATATAACAGGGTTTTTTTTTCTTGCAACTTTAATTTGTTTGGTTTTGCAATGTTGGTTTATTTGTTGTTTCTTTTTGTTTTGGTTGTATATTTTTGGTTTGTTTTAATCAAGAGAGTTGTCACTTTTTAAATATATTTCCATTTCAGCATAACAAGAATATCATCTTTGCTTCTACCATGCCTTAGTATTGAACTAATTAGCAGTACTGCAGTATCCAGATCTGATTATCAGCAAAGGTAAAGGACATTGCCTCCATTTTTCCTGCTGTTTTCAAGGTAAGGCACTGTTTGTGACAGAGCATAAAAGACTGCCAAGCACCTGTAAACAGGAACAGCCAATGTATCATCCCAAAGCGGACAAGCAGTGAATAAAGGATTGGAATAGACCTCCCAGTACTACCCTGTATAGTCCTCTGCCACTACTCACCAGTCATCGGTTAAACACTTCCTAGATTTATCAAGGTCTGTATTAAAAAGCAAGCACATTTTCTGTGCTTATGCTTTTCCCAGCTCCTCCTTAAAAGCTGCTTGCAAAAGTTCCGTTCTGTGATGACCTGCACATAATTTCCACAGTTAATGGACTATTCTCTCTATTTTCAAATAACATCTTTCATATCTAAAAGTTCGGCTCCTATCACACCACTGTTATCACTGCTCCAGCCAGTTTCCTACTCCCTGAACAATATTCAACTTAATAATTGTCTTTTTGTAGTTTTATTAGTAATTCCTCATGTGAGAACATATCAAGTACTTTATGAAGTCCAAATACAGTAGATCTACAGATAGAAAGAAGTACCTATGAAATGTCCTTTGACAATTCCAATTCCATTAACCTCCACCTGCTTCTGACTTCTCCATTCCTCCCCTTGATCTCTCCGGATGCGCAGGGCTTTCATTTGCTTCAGAGATCAACATTTTCCAACACCCACACAAAAATATCTTTTTTTTATTTATTTAATTTTATTTTATTCTTTATTTAGTGGGTTTTTTTTTTAGCTGATAGATGTCCTTTTTGTTTCCTAATTTTGTCACAGCACAAGAGCACAAGGTGTCAGTATCACTGCACAACTGTTAGCTTTGGTGCTTTTCTCCTGCTATGAAAGCCATCTTCAAAACTGATCACAAGTGACATTTGCCAGGGTTAAAGCTGCCAAAATTTCTCTTTTTTTTTTTTTTTGGTGACACTGTGTAATGTTTAAAAGATGTATTAGGAAAAAAAACAACCAAACAAAACAAAAAACAAACCCAGATACATAGAGAGGAGGCTGAAACAAAGGCTGACCACAATAAGAAAAGAAGCAGAGTTATTATCAGAGACACCAGTAATAGCTCTGGCTGAGTACTTTCTTAAAAATCTCATCACAAGAAATAACCTAGCAGAAGAGAAAATAGTGAAAAAGCTCTTCTGTTTTCCTCTGCTATTTTAGTACTTCTCAAGAATTCAACACTAATCCCATTCTAAGTATTATGAGCTTCTTAAAGCACTAAAAATTATCAGACGAGATAAAATCCAAATTTGCATGTATACCTCCACCCATCCACACAGCCCCTTCTAGAATTCCCCAGCTATCAAACAAAATGTAAACAGTTATGTTCTACTCTTGATAGTATGGATTGTGGGACCTTTCCATCCTGTGGGGTTTCAGATCCTTAAGGAATGACGTTTTCTTTGAATACCATTTAAAATAAATCACTATTTATTTCAAATATCAAGCTTACAAACTCCTCCTATGAAATAGAGGGTATAAAAAGCAACAGCTCATGAAATATTAGCATAAACAAAATCTTTTATCAAGAGCTGGGTGGCTTGCTGAAAACTGTCTCATGTAACCCAAATACTGAAATCTCCCTGTGGTCTGTTAGCCCTGATGACAGCAAGAACCCTTTCTGCTCTCCGCATCCCTCCTCCAGGCTCTGCACTTCCCACACATGACTGAGTCTAGGGGATGGACAAATGGAGAGCGATGATACGTCCTGACTACAGAGGAATAATTAGGAAAACAGTAACATTCAGAATTTCACTAGTAACCATAGGTTCTATTGATGTGTTGTAAGAAACATGACTGCTTGATTGCAGATAGGAAGGGCTGTGAAGTACGTTTTCATTGCCATTCGTGAGAGGTTGAAAGGATGATGACAAAGGTAATGCCAGAAGAGCTTAATGTAGCTTGCCTGATGGAGTTTAAACACAGGCTGTCTTCTACACTTTTCTTTAGCTTGACTATTTCTCATTCATACTCTAGTCTTCTGTGCAGAGACACCTGAATATTGCAGTTACTACATTCAGTTCAAATTTGACAATTTCTTTTATAACTCTGAAGGTAATAAAATTTTTATCTCACATACTCTAAATTTGTCAGGGAACCACATAAATACACCAGAATGCCTGGATTTTCCTTATGAACTGGGTATATAAGATACTACTTTGAAAGCACATTCTGAATCTGGAATCTCTTGATTTTTGATTTTTTTAAGAAATTGATTAATTCTGCTTTTGTATTAATCAGGTTTTTTAGACTAGGTTTTCCTAAATATCTTTCTTTTGCAAGCGTAGTAATGAAAACACCTCAAAGAGATAGCAAACGGTGCTAACTGTGCAAAGAAGCCATGAGCCACAAGCATCCATCAAACTTGCAAGATCATGATCATGAGAACTTTTTCTTCAATGCTCAATACTTCAATAGTCTAATTTAAAAAATGTATTCACAGAATTAAGATAGAGGTTATTCTAAGTAATAGTCTCAATAATATAATGACCACAAACATTTTGAGATGCCTAACTTTAAAAAATAATTACCTAATTCTAAAATACAATCTGCAGTCATTTATTTTTTGGACCATGGTTATAATTACACATACCTTTTTTAAAGTTTTCATGCATTTGGTGACTTAGCTTCACCTTGTCAAATTTCAACAATGACCTGTTGCACTTTTAAATACTGAACCCCAGAAGTGCGCTCTTAATGTCAGCTGCTCATGTGATCAATGCTGTGATCTATAACATCAGCTCTGTTTTGCCACTTGAACAGAATAATATTGCAGGTATTTTTTTCAGGCAGGGTCAGTTTAACTCCTGGTTTCAGCTCTGCTTTCAAATCAGCAATATAATTTATATGGACACTAGGCAGGGCAGAAAGCCATACTCATACCTGTTTTGGTAAAATCTTTTGTGGCTTGCTTAACAAAACTGTAGACAGAAACATATAACAAAAAAGTTAAATGGCTGTCACTGAATGTAGGCAGGGATCTCAACACAGGAAGCTAAGGAATGTAACTCTGGACACCCCCTTCCCCACACCCTCCCACACTCCAGTTTTTAGACATATCACTTACTAGCTCTTTTTCCTTTATACTTAACAGACACAACACAACTTGCAAGGACCTCTTCTGTAGCACTCACAATCATGAAGCCTTCTCACAGTCACAGAAAAACATTCTGTTGAGCTAGTTAATTGTTCATTTATTCTGATATGTGATACTGGGACACCTTATTTTCTGATTTCAGATAACACACATTCTTGGACTAGGTTTTCATGGTGAGTCATAATCACATGGGTGTGCATTTGTTTTCTACTTACAGTAAATGTGTCATCTGTGGATATATGGTTCTGTGCACACATACAGATATACAAAATACAGCTTCTTTGCTATGCATTATGATTAAAAGTTTAAGGCTGTTACTGGAATGCGGGGTTGGGAACAAAGATTTGCCATAAGATAGAAACTGCAAAATGACTGGAATTAGCCCTATAAAATGCATGCTTTCTCCCCTAGTTTGTAACATTTCCAATTGTACTCCTGAAGCTTGATATGATAGGTAAACAAAGCTATAAAATATTAACTACATTCATTAGGGCACAAAGAAGAACGTTCCATATGACAGGCCAACAAAGCAAACAGAATTGAAGATTCACCTTTAAAATGCAACAGATGATGTGTGCTACTGAAACAGATCCATGAGAAAATTTCATGCTGGGAAACAGCTGACTAAAAGTCCATGGTTGTCATTTTTTGTATAAGTTTGCTTCAACCAGCAGGTCTGAAATACACTCAAAGCTACCTATACTGTAAATGTTAATTATTCACATTTAACTTAAACAGGTTCACATGGATGCACCCAGCTGAAGAAAAAACATTCAAAAATCAATGTTTAGTACTATTAAAAGCCTCTCTCCATTTTAAAACAAATCAAATCAAGCCATGCAAATTAGAAGTTGGAATAATATTGTCAAAAGATCATCTTCCAGAGACACAGGCAATATACAGCTGAAATGCAGTCTTGATACTATGATAAACACTGAGGCCAGGAGGCACACTCTGGAAAGTATTTCTGTAGAGCAGATAACCAATATACAGCTATCATTACCCACCATTTACCAAAGTTGTTTAAACAAAGCACAACACTAAACCGATAAAAATAAAAATTGCCTCAAAATAAACAAATTGTACAAGCAGCCTTCCTCTTCTTTCATTAGTTTTCTAGGAAAGCCTATTCAGAGGATTAAGTGTTCACACGTGCCAGTACTCATCTTGTGGTCACTGCTGCACTGAAGGGATCGATTACAGCATTGCCACAGACTAGAAACAGTAGGTATTGCTATTACTTGCACCTCCTGTATGAAAACAGGCTGAGAAGTTGGGGCTGTTCAGCCTGGAGAAGAGAAGGCTGCGTGGAGACCTCATAGCAGCCTTCCAGTATCTGAAGGGGGCCTACAGGGGTGCTGGAGAGGGACTCTTTATCAGGGACTGTAGTGATAGGACAAGGGGCAATGGTGGGGAGGAAGTTTAGGGTTAGATATAAGGAAGAAGTCCTTTACTGTGATGGTGGTGAGGCACTGGAACGGGTTGCCCAAGGAAGGTGTGAATGCTCCATCCCTGGCAGTGTTCAGGGCCAGGCTGAACAGAGTCTTGGGCAACACGGTTTAGTGTGTGGTGTCTCTGCTCATGGCAGGGGGGTTGGAACTAGATGATCTTAAGGTCCTTTCCAACCCGAACTATTCTATGATTCTATTACTCTACTTCAGTCTGTACTCTATGCCTCATTTAATTTTTAACAGTCCCCCAAATTACAGTATTTCTATCTTCAGTGAGATGAGTAAATACTCTCAGACTCCTGTTATTAAACTTAGGAACAACACAAAATATTTGAAGTACTCTTTCTTACAAATGTTTTCTTTTATATAAAAAGGAGAAATGATGAGTTCACTGAAATAAATTTTATGCAGGTACACCAGAAGGCCACGTTTAAAGATGACCTTTGCAACAGACGGAAAAGCAAAATATCTGGATTCCGTTGCCAGCCCTGACAGAGATGAGGCTTCAGGCAGCTCTCTTATTTCATCCTGATTACCTGCCCACTGTAAAAATTAGTAAGTTTTATTTATGTCTGATAAAGCACTAGTGCTATCTGCCCAGGCAAAGTACATGCAAAATCACCTGAAGGACTGTCCAGATGGTCCACAGAGGTCCCCAGTTTCAAAATATTGCAACTTGTCAGCATTAGTATTTGATATTTTCTCTTAAAACATTGCTGCTTCAGAGCCGTGTTGTAGGGTAAAAGCAAGAACATCACAGCTCTCTCACAGAAAATTGAAGACTTTGGTTCAGTTTTCTGGTTTTACTGAAGGGATGCAAAGGCAAAACTCCCATTCCCTTATCAGTGAAGCCACCTCCAATATTTCAATTTGACTATAAATTGAAATCTCCTTCTTAGGAAAGAAAAAGGGAATGGAAGAGGGAATATGGGTTTAAAGCAGACATATGAAAAACTCCTTCATTTTGGCTAGAGGTTTCATGATGGCAGGTATTTGGCTGTCAGAGCTTTCACTCAAAAGAAACCTTTTATGTTTTCCTGTATGTGAAAAAACTGAAAAATAGGTAAGTGTTCTAACATAATGATAATAATGATAATAATAAAGATCAGAACCTTTAAGAGCGAGTGATTCAAACAGGGTAACAGTCAAAGCTGAATTGTCCCAACAATTTTCCCAACAGCTTTCATTTCTTCACAATATTTAAGATGAAAGAAATGAAACAAATTGTTCTTATACTGACAAGGAAAGAGAATACATCCTAAACTACTCACTCAATATGAAAGTGGGGGTGACAACCTTCCTCTTACATTTGCCACTTTTTCTTGCAATGTACCTACAGAGTTTTTTCCCTAATTGTGTTGCTTTTTGGCGTTTTTTTGGCTAGATAAACACTTCTTTCTGAAACAAAAAACATTACTAAAAGGGCACACCATAGCCTGTGTCTCCTAAGCTTAACACATGTAGTTTCCAAGGCGAAAACTGCATGTGTTACAGAGATTTCAGCTTTCCAAATACAAACATACTAACACATGCATGTATGCTAAAAAGAACCAAGCCAAAAGGATGACTGTGACAAGTCACTAGCTGACAAGAAACCCAAAGTTTTTAATATACGTTTTGTAATCACATAATTTTAACTCGCCAATACCTATTTTGCAGAAAGAAAGAAAGAAAAACTCCATAGAAATACCAGCCTTTCACAAGTGCTGTTAAAGCAACTTCCTAGTAATGTACGTCAATGCCATTTTTTATTGGCTACTTCCTTTGAAACAGAATTCTCCAAACAGCATTCCAACTCTGACAATTACACAAATGTACACATAACTTGAAGAAAAAAATAAAAACTGTAAACCATATTTGAGTCCTGATGCAAACCTGCATAACAGAATTCCTCCTAAACACATCATGGTGTTTTCTTCTCCTGTCATCACAGGTTCCCAAATCTATCTGTTTATTTCTCTGGTCTGCTTTTAAAATCTATGCACTCATCTGAACACAGTGGTCCTTCACAGAAAAGATTTATCTCTGTCGGAAACATTAGGCTAGTCTTTCCAGCAACAACTGCAGGCCTAAACACAGATGATTTTGTCAAACACTGTCAGTTCTTAACTAATTATACTCTAGAAGAACCTTGTTACTACTAAACTACTCAGTCAACTTTAAGCAACATAAATGTTAAAATTTAAATAATCACTGGATTTCAAACTTACAGCTGATTTTGTATTTTCACATGGAGTGGGTGCTCCCACATTTATGAACCACATCTATTGATTTCAAGCATATGAAGAACCAAGCCTCCAACCCACATCCTGTTGATATTCATTGTTGATATTCATAAACTGCATTCAGGATCTTCCTTAAGCCTTATTATGTTGTACAATACTCTTGCAAGGCAACTCTTCAGTTCCCCTCTTTTGTCTACAGAATAATTGATAGACGATTCCTGGAGGGAAACACTGTGAAGAAAAGGCATACTTTTATGAGCCCTTGTTAAAGCTGGCTGTGCCATTATGGGAGGTTTCTCATGAAGAAAAGGGAAAGAAGTATTATTTCTCACTATCTGCAAGGGCAAAATGTGACTTTATAATGACACATAACAAAAGAAATTATGCAGATAGTTTTAATTTGACCTGTTGATACCTGAAGTTTGAAACACTCAAGTAATTTGTCTTACTTCACCCCAATGCAGAAGTGCTCCTAAAATACTACACATTTCTAACAAAGTATTTGTTATATTCAGCAACATCTGTTTCTTTAAATAATAGAATAAAGACCACAGACAGAGAAATCCTGGCTGGCAGAATATTAAACAACTGGGCGAACGAGAGAGGGGAAGTGCTCCTCAGCAGACAAGTAGCCTGCGACTCTGCAGAACATCTTGCTACTGGATAGCTTCTCATAGACTGCCAGTGCACATCCTGATTCAAACCCTAAATAACAATGAATAATCTGTCTGGGTCTACACCATAAGTAATAACAAGAACTGAAAATGGAGGATACCATAGTGATGAGACCTACATCACCATGTAGCCCAGACAGGGCTCTCTCCAACACAACCGTCCACTTGCAGTCAGAGGGAGGTAGACAGTACCCTCTACCTGCCACGCATAAAGTATTTGACAAGAAGCCTAACTTTTACAGCCTGAAGGTAGCTTCTGCTATGCTATTCTTTAGCACAAGTATTAGTACATTTTTCTTCATTTTCTCCTTCACTTACCATGTCTCTATTCTGATCCTGTGGGGATATAGCTCTGCTAGTACATTTTCATTTACTGAGCCCAGGTCAAGGACTGCTGAGACAAACGTATTTTATAAAAAAGTGTTACTCTACTTGGTATTGCTTAAAGGTCAAGTGCACAAAATATACACACATTTAGCTTTTGAAGGGACCACAGTTTCTTGAACATCAATAGTACAGCCAAAAATAACATTGCACTTCCTGCAATCCCAAGTACCAAGACTAGAAGAGGTTAGCAGAAATTATGTTTCTCCGTCACTGGTATAACTTTTGCTTTTGACAGCACGCTGCCTAGAACTGGCACTGAGACTATCCTGTAAGATCAGTCAGGCTCTGATCCCATAGTAACAGCCATGCATAGACTTTGCTACACCACAGCCAAGACCTATAGGAGGAGGTAAACACTTAAACCAGCTCTGATTCAGTGTCACTGGGTCGTCCTGGTGCCAGAAGAATGACATCCTCAGACCCAGAAGGAACAGATTCCTGCTGTGACCAGGCCAAGCCACCATCTCCACCATGTAGCAGTTGCTCTATAAAGCACTGTGTCATTCCCCCACCTATAACTATCAATCAGTTTGATGCATATAAAGAAATGCAAATTTTGAAGGCTTAACTGGCTTCAGGCTCTATGGGGATAGGAGGAAGAATAGAAGATATTTATTAGCAGTGTTTGCAACCTGAAAAGATGAGTTTTATCCCTAGTTGCCACCTCAGCTTGCCCCCTAACTTCCCAGCACATAAAGGTTTACCTGTAAAAATGACAAAGGATGGCACAAGCATTAGGAATGCAAGTTGTGACATCAGGGTGTTTCCCTTCCCTCCACCCCTAACTGACAAGATTAGGCTGGCCTTGTATGTATGCTACTCCTGACCCAAGGAGAGTGTGATCATGAACTTCAAATGTGTACAGCCATCATTTCTGCTGACCACAAATTCAGAAAACAGAATTCTCTGCCAAATTAATCACAGAACACTGAGGCAGCCTGTCAAAACAAACAGACCCAATTAAAAACAACGCAGAATACTTCAAAATCACATGGACCACATCCAAGCGGTGTGAAGAAACTATTAGATACATGCAAAAAGTATAAAATGAAGTTAATTTTACTTAAGTGTTACTATGGGCACTTGAATTCAACTTTCTTAGCACAGTGTCTTGATGAACTTACAATTTACATTACTGTCAAAACTCCTACCTGTATTTTCTTCACACAGTACTTTATTTTGCTAGTCAATTAACAATTTCTTGATGTACAGAAGCACAGCTTATATTAGGTTTTTCTGTTAAAAAAAGTATTTTTTACTATAATAATTTTTCTTTTATAAAACCAGTGCCTAAAAAAGACAGCAGGACAAGAAAAAAAAGAAATCCTCAAGGACACCAAAAGCATTGTGGTCAACAAGGTGAGAGTAGGAAAAAACCACACTACAGGCTGTCACATTGTCAGTACTAATGGGGGTCAGCACTGAAGACCATGTTTCACACTTCAGTTCCTCCCTGAAGCTGGCTGTACTGCTCCATAGCTATGGTTACAACATCAAGCGAGACATCAGACTTTAAATTCATTAAATGACAGTGATAAGAAGCTGGGGAAGATTGAACCCCATAAGTGAAATATGAAGACTAAAATTAATATATGCATTTTTTCTTGACATTATCTGCAATTCTGTGTTTTAAAACTCATCATGGATGTCAAACCAGAAGATGCGTCAAACGTCCTTGGCTGCCTTTTCGGAAAGTAATTAGGCTGATGTCTTAAGAGAGCAACATGCTGATACATTGCTAAATGTACAGCTCCACAGTGGTGAGTAGGCTACAATGTCTTTCAGATCTGCCTCACTTAGTACGAATTATTTTCTGTGCCTTAAATACAAAAAAATGGTGTGGGATTTCCAGCTCATTAATGAATTGGATTTCTGTAAACATCCTTAATTGTAAGCATTTTTGTATTACCTCTGTATTTCAGTATCTCCTCACAATTGAATTGTTCATTAAACCTGTTCACATAAATGGAAATACGTACACTATTGATGCCTATGGTAATCTGTTATAGGCACACAATTGTGACACAGCAGCCACCTTTACTAAAAACTTATGTTGGGAGGGGAAAAAAAAAAAAAAGAAACCAAAGCCCACAAATATGCAAGCAAAAAAGGGAAAAAATAAAGGAAAGCTGGCCAGAGAATAGTCATTTGTTAAAATGAAAAACAAAAGAAAAAATAACAACCCCCCACATTCAATATTTCTGCTTAGTAGCTTCAATTAGAGGCAAGGGAAGAGAGCCCTTGAAATCTTGGAGTTGCATGAAATATTCTAAACACCAAGCTGATCAAAATTATATCCATGCTAGGTGTTTTGCCACCATTTTATCCAACACTCCTCTAGAAACACTAAGAAGTGATGACCCTGATGGTGATACACCCAGGGGATACCAGGGAACCATAGTTTACTTGCACAATAGAGGTGGACTGATAGAAAGTACAGTACTGTGGAGGATTCTGCAGAGACTGTGAGAACAAGTAGGGTGTGAGAATTCAAGCCGTGAACCCTCTGACAGCTTAAAACCAAATCCTTCAGTCAGCTGCATTTTGTTTTCATAGAGAGAAAGATTTGAAAGTGGCACTTCAAGTTGGATACATACAAAGCCAAATATATTCTGCTCAGGACAAGCTCCTTTTGAGTTCAGACAAAGAGATTGCAGCATCATCTTTCCAGAGGAGTAAGCCAGTCAAAAGCTTACCAGATGGATTCCTTGGGATTCTACAGCTCTGGTACGGCAGAAAGCCTTCACAGCAGATCTGTCACCTTCCCTGCTATAAAAGGCAGGGCAAAAGAGGGTGAAACAAAAGAATTCTGTCTCAAGTCAACTACACATGCTAAAATAGTTTCATGAACCCCACAAGTGTCCTGAGCTGCGGCAGAAAGACCTTCTTCCCAATACACTACAGAGGAGGAATAAAACCCCCAACCCTGGTGCTGAGAAAAGACATTCAGGAACTGTTTTCTCTCAGGTGATTCAGTTATTTCTATATTGCATGGGAGGTGCAATTGTCCTTGCTCATGAAGTGGGGAGGAGCTCGCATATTTTCCTCCACATAGAGCACAGCCCTTTTCTAGAGCTCTGTGCAGGGGCTGTTTCTGACAGAGGTTGATCACTACAACCCCAAATTCCTGTTGTATTGTTAAAAGATATTTTCTGTTGGTTTACTGTAAATCAGTATATTTTCCTTCATTCTCCTAAAAAGCATTTGCTACTGACAGAAACAACAAAATGCTGGAAGATTAGAATTATTTGTATTGTACACACTCACTTAATAGCAACCAAATATACCTCTGAAATCACAGACACTTCATGAGGCTAGAGAGAGCAAATGAAGCTTGGTTCACTTGCAGTGGGGAAAACCTGTTGCAGATCTGCATCCTTCTTTCACACAAAGAACAAAGGAGGGACAATTTAAAGAGGCAAGTATAAACATTTCATTGTATTGTATGTGACACATTTCAAGGTTCAGTCAAATCTCTTTTCACTTATGTATAAAAAAACATAGAGGAAATTTTCATAATCTCAAAATGAAAAACTCAGTGTTGCCATGTTATTGATCATCCATGACATTCAAAACTGCTGCCTGTTTGAGATCCCCTCTGAAGTTTCTTAAGCCTCTATTCTTTCAAAATTTTAAAGTGCATTTTAACCTTTAGTGGCAGCTTTATGAATTTGAAAATTTTATCTCTTTCAGCAAGCAAGCCATTTTTGAAATAGAAATTCCAAGCACGCTTTGGGGATAATTTCAAATGTGCATAATGACTTCAATTTTGTGAAGCAAATCTTATTTATTTCCCCCATCAGGAAACTGTAATTTACCAAAACCATTCTTTAAACAGGATCTTACAAGTTAGTGTGTAAAGAGATGGTCATTAGTTGTCTATACTGCATGCCAACAAATCATAAATGACAAAAATGGGAGTGAGTCTAACAGGCTTTCAGCCAGATCAGAGAGAACCTTTTTCATTAATAATCAATAATACCATAATTACTGTCCCTATTTTCTACTGGTAAAAAAAGATGAACTACCTGATCATCACTCAGCACCTCCTTCACAGTCCAGCTCTGCCATGGTGAGCTCTTTCACAAAGCACCACCACAAATCAAGTTTCTCCAGCAAGGCTTTTGCTACCTGATGACGATTCACCTCTGGGAAGAACTGGAACAGGATCATATTTTCATGAAAATTGAAGTTTCAAGGTATGCAAAGGCAAACAGAAACATTTCACGCCTGAATGAGGAAGGCAAAAATTCACACCTACTAATTTTATAGAATCACAGAATCAACTAGGTTGGAAAAGACCTTTAAGATGATCAAGTCCAACTGTTATCCCAGGACTGCCAAGTCTACTACTAAACTGTGTCACCAAGGCTGTCTACATGGATTCTGAACACTTGCCAGGGATGGTGATTCCACCACTTCACTGGGCAGCCTGTTCCAATGTCTGACTAACTTTTCAGTGAAGAATTGTTTCCTAATACCCAGTCTAAACCTCCCCTGGCACAGCTTGGTGCTGCTTCCTCTTCTCCGATCAGTTGTTACATGGAAGAGACCAGCCATTTCCTTTCTCTAGCCTACTTTCAGGCAGTTGTAGAGAGCAATAAGGTCCCTCCGAGCCTCCTCTTCTCCAGACTAAACAAACCCAGTTCCCTCAGCTGTTCCTCATAAGACTTGTTCTCCAGAACTTTCACCAGCTTTATTGCCCTCCTCTGGACTTGCTCAGGCAGCAAAGTATTCTGTAGTGAGGGACCCAGAACTGAACACAGTATTCAAGGTCCACTCCAAATCAACCAACCTGATTATGTAGGCACAAAATGTGTATCTGTAATTGAAGAAACCCTCACTTTTAAACATTTTAACTGAACTTTTATTACTTTTGGAAGATTTTTTTTTACCCAAATTGTCACTTTCTGAGGGAGTGAAAACAAAAAATACACTAAAAGAAATTATTCCTTTTGAAAAAACATATCGCTCACTTAATAGAAAAGACTAAGACAAAATTTATAGAAACTTAAACATACAAAGGATCTTACACATGTAATTTGAAATTAAATACATTACCTAACAGTGGCAGACATCCTTAACAATATTTTCCGAAAGAAGTGCCCAGCACATTGCAGTAACAGCCCTTGCTTTAATACTGTGTACGCAAGTGAGACAAAACAAACCATGCCTCCTAAAAGTCTGCTGTATCTTGCCATGAATACAGAGGATATAGCAGTCTGTTGAGGAGAATTTAATGAAAGGACTGTTAAAGAGAAAAGTGGGTTGAAAGCAAAGGAAGAGTGTATATCTTCAGTCTCAGAGTGTATATCTCAGCTCTTTCAAAGGAGGTCTGCTCATTTTATCAGTTCTTTAAGGAGCAGTGCTTAACTTTCTTGGCAAAGAAAACCCTGTCTCTGGTAGTAAATACAGTATAGGTTTAAAACTGGTTTTGAAAGTTTGTCCAAGTGAGTTTAAAAGGCTTCAGCAAAAGCTCAGCAGCTTTAAAAGAGCAATGTCATTACTTTGTATGTGCAAGGCCTTGCATGATGTATGAGGATTTAGCTCCAAATCCCACTGACTTTACTTGATTCAAATACTCTCTGTAAATGAAAGTATTTTGCAGCTTCACAAAGTAATATCTACGATACAAACACTGTGCTAAAATTTATCAGAGCTTTCCTAAAAGCCAACACCTTTCAAATAAAAGCTTAACTTTTCATTACTACTGCTTCTTAAAGCTTTAATAACATAAATTTTCTAAATGACTGCATTGACATGCACAAGAATGTAACAGCAGAACTTCATAATTTTACATATATGAGTAAAACTAATACATTTAAAAATCAAGTTCCAAACAAGCTACAATACTCAAAGGAAATCCTTCTGTATCTACACACACAGATGACTTCCTTACACCTGCATAAAGAACACACAGTGTAGTGATCTAAGCACCTGCTTGAAAGTAATCCATTAAGAAAAAAAGTCAACTGTAAAAAAAGTTACCATTTTGCTTTACACAGGCATAAACTGAAACTATCATCAGGAAAAAACTGTGAAACACAACTGGAGATTGCTGCGTAAACCAGTGAATCATCTTTACATTTTATTCCTCTAGGAAATTACTGAAGGTTCCAAGTGGCCAAACACAAGACTGGGAACCCCACTGCCACCCCTAATGGGAACCACCTTGGGTTCCTGACACACTGGCATAGCAGAGAGTGCTCACTGTTTGTCAGGACCAGATCTCTGCTGCCTTTAAAACAGCAGAAGGTGACTCCTCTGCAATACTGTGTTGAACTTCATTAAATGAATAATTGAAACTTTTAAGCAATGCTTACAGACTTCAGCAGAATAGTATGCATTTCTGATTAAATGGCAAAGTCTTTAAATTTCTTAACTTCAGCATCGTGAGTTTGCTCCTGTTCCCATTTGAAGTCAATCTTACAAGTCCCATTGACTTCAGCAAGAATGGAATAAGATCCTAACATACATGCGTGTCAAATCTGTTTTCTTGCCATCACGGTCCTTTCATCCATAACGTCTGTAATTTAATGGTACATTTTCTATTAAAAAGCAATGCTACATTTCTTTGAAAGGCAGAAGCAATGTAACAACACTGGCCAAAACAGGGAAGGTCAATACAAAAAAAAAGAAAAAAAAAAAATCAACACAAGAACATAAAAAACCCAAGAAACCCCAAACCTGCTTACAGTACTGAAACTCCACAAGGCTTTTGCTGGTAATGAAAAAATAGTTCACACAGGTGTTGCTTTCACAAATTTCAAAGAAAAAAAAAAACTCCAAAGCCTACTAGAAGAATACTGAAAACAGGAAACGGAGAAAAAAAACCCCAGACACATGCTCAGAGGAAAATTTAGGTGTGCTTCCAGCTTTGAATCTGTTATAACCCCAAAGCAAACCAACCAGAGACAGCATATTACTATAGCCCAACAACACTACCAAATATGAAGCATATATGAATATCTAACTTGACTTAGCTTCAGAAAGCAACCTGGGAGAGGGCACCTAGCTTGGTGGTATCACCATAAAGGAGATTAGTATCATGCTGCAGGTGAGTAATGTTAATGTGGTAATTTCATCCACTGATTTGTAAAAAAAACAAACCAACCCAAAATACTGGTAAAATCCACAAACACAACCTGAAAGAAAACTGAAGTAGTTTTTCTTGTTCACAAAAAAATCAGTGGTCTCTTTTCCCAAGCAGCAAGTGATACGATGAGAGTAAACGGCCTCAAGTTGTGCCAGGGAAGGTTGAGATTGGGTATTAGAAAAAATTTCTTCACCAAAAGGTGAAGCAATGGAACAGGCTGCCTAGGGAATCACCATCCCTGGAGGTATTTAAAAACATGCAGATGTGGCACTTAGGGACATGGTTAGCCGTGCATTTGGCAGTGCTAGGTTAATGGTTGGACTCAGTGATTTAAATAAAGGTCCTTTGCAACCTAAATGATTCTGTGATTCTACTAGGATTTAACATTTCCACAGTACCAGCTTATTTGTCAGAAACTTGGTCTGATCAGTTTAATTCATATATATTGTAGAAGCAGGCCTTGAGGAATGCCTGAAGGTGAATAAAAACACCAGATCAAATGAGAGCAGTGAGAACAAAGGGTGACCATCACTCACAATGTGTACAATCATAAATATAACCCATTCATTTGAAGACATTGTTTAAACTGGTAAGAAAATATGCATGTGTTGCTTAATTATTACATCTCTAAGAAAAAGTAATTTTAAATTCTGTGCTACTTTATTAAATATCTGTGCTTTCATTACTAGAAATCAAATCTTTGAATGGCCTGTGAGTATATGTTTAATCCAGCTCTCCAAATTCCAGAATTTAGGAATGAATTTAAATCAGTTTGATGTAGGGTTACCTCAAAACTCTTGATGATTTTATTTTATGTATTAATTAATGTTGTAGGTTTATTTTCTTCAGTCACTGAAAAAGTGCAGATGATTTGTTAGTGGTTTTCTCACTCTACCTTTCCAACTAAAATCTCAATCATTGCCTTGAACTGTAGAGGCACACAACAGAATGACTCTTGGAGCAATTATGTTCTCTGGCTGAATTTATATGAACCATTTGTAAGATTAAAAGTAAAATATGGGACATTCCTAGATCATATATTGATCATTTAATTATTTTCCATTTTAACTACATGCTATTTGTGGCACAGAATATTTATGTTGGCTGGGCATCACAATTAATCTTCTAAAATATCTGTATGTCAAAAGTCAATTATTCAGGTGACAGCACTAATGTTTAGATTCTTTGTTAACCATGATTAACTTTTGAGGTTCTGAATTTAAAAGGTATCTGAAAGCAACATTATTGCCTTAATCACGAAACCAATTTTCATCTTAGTATATATAGGTTGTATTTTGACCCACTTCACAGTACTAAATGAACATTACTGTGCTCTTTGTGAAGTTATACATATAAAATGCAGAAATTGTCACATATTAGTGCTGAGACCCATAAAAAGCTTCCCCCCTCCAATGTTATTAATATTACTCTCTGTTTCTCACAAGCTTGCTGTATGGGTAATTCTGCTAATTTCTCCAGGATTTACAGCTTTGCAATGAAACCAGAGACAAATTATCTATTTAAAATCTGTTTTCTGGGACTAACTTCCCATAAATCAAACTACACACGATGGGGAGGAAATTACTTGATTATTAGGCATCCATAATCTGTTACATGAACTATGTTACCTTTATTCTGGAATTTAGGAATTTTATTACTCTGATTAACAATTCCCTTAATTTCAGTCAATCCATGCTGCTTTGTTTTCCCTACAATTATATTAGAATGTCTCATACATCGTGTGATCAAGCTGAAATAAATTCTAATTACTACCAGAGTCACAGCAAGCTTCTATATCTGATCCACTTGTTTTGCATGACACTGATAGCACAAAGCAGGTGGAAAGTTAGTTTATTCAGTTGGCAAGGGTACAAGCAGATGGCATGCAAGGCACTAAAGGAGCAAAAGGATCCTGCTACAGTGGTACTGAACTCTAACACCTGCCAGATGTCTGACAGCTGGTGGCAGATACTGCACCTAGATAAAACCTGAAGACACACTGACTTGTAACCAGCCTCAAGTAAAGGAGGCCACTAATATTTCATATTAGCATCTCTGCTGAATGTCTCCTCAAGTTCTCATCCTGAAAGTTGTCCAGTGAGACCACAAAAATCTCAGTGTTCATGCTGCAATGCTGATGTTCAGGCAAAAACAATGCCTTATGCAGCGCAGATGACAACCTGTCATCTTTTCTTCAAGTTGTCTTACTTTCATATACTCACAAACAAGATTTTACTAGAAATCCAACAGAAATTACGTAGGATCACGGAATTTGTGAGGACCAAATTATGTGATGCAAGAGGAGTAAAGTGGTGAATTTAGAGTTGAGAAATAAAGTGTTTTTGTAAAATGTTCACTTTGGTTTTCTTCCAAAATACAAGATGAGCTAACAACAGAAATCAAGAAGGAAGTAGAGGAAGATTCACTCCCTGAATGTGAATTTTTAAGGATGAGTTTAAGAGGTAAATAAAATCCAATGTAGATTCTCAGTTCCCTAATATTTGGGATCCCATTCCATCATTTTCATTTGTCTTACTGTACTTTAAATGGCCATATGTAGAACCTGGATCCAGATTTGACCTCTGGCAGCTCTTAAAACCACAGGGAAACTGTGTTCATTATTTGCAAGACTTTAGAAAACATATACATCAAACCACAGAATGTGTATGGGTTTTGTTCATTATGGCTTAAGATATTTTGTGTCACTGCAGCTAATTGGCATGTTTTCTTAGCAGAGTAAATAAATTTCAGAAAACTCATAAATCAGACTAGCTGTGTTTATAAGCAAAATCTCTATATCAGACATTTTCTGGTTTTGTACAGAAAAATCAAGCTGTTGAAATAGCCAAACTACAACTGCACTCATCCATGATTGAGTAAGGCACCCTTCAGATAAAAAAATGCTACTGCTTCTTCCATTATAGAAGCTGTGTAATAGCTAGCCACAATTTTTTTTTTTTCAAAAATTTGTCTGTGTAGGTGAAAACTAAGGGGAATATTTTCCAAGGTAGAAAGGGCAATTAGGTCCCCAAATAATTTCTCTATGAGAAATCCATTTCTCTCCATTTTTGAGGATTTTCTTACAGGACTTATGCAGTCATTTATAACAGCCATAATCTGTAAATTTCCCAGACAGTAACTACAACAGTTTCCTTAATTTCAAATATCACTTCAACCTAGAGGTTCTCCCTTCAAGTTGAAAACCAACCCAGCATTCAGTGGGTGAAAAGTCCAAATATATGTTTATTATGAGCATACACTCACAGTTAACCACTGTGCTAGGCCTAAATAAGGAAGAACAGGGCACTGCCAGAAAGGACAATCTGCCATAGCAGGCAGCAGAAGATCATAAGTGAACAGGCTAACCTTCTTTAAGACTGGACTGCAGAGGGAGCAAAAAAAGTAGAGGTGAAAGCAGGGAAGAACATCTTTTACTTTGAATAACACAGTTAGTAGGGGTATGGCAGAGATATGTATAAGGTGCAAGCGAAGTAAAATGTGCCTTACCCCTCAACCAACAGGTGGGACACGGTAAAGGCCAGATGTTGTTAATGAGTAGCTTGTGTCAGAGGACCAGTCATCTCCAGCTTCTTAAAACTCTCAGCCTAAGATTTAATGCTCACTGCAAAATGTCTTGATTTTCTGTTGAAATCTAGATGACCTTGACTCGAACTATTTCCAGCCCCTGAGGGGTTTGAGCCTTTCGCCCCCTGATTTTCAAATATTAAATGCAACTTAATGGGGAAGTTATGTTCCAAACAGAGCATCAGGGATAGACACTCAGCACACAACTCTCCTCTGAAGTTGTCTGCCAGGTTTTTTTCCACTGCACACCTTCAACAGTGAAAAAAAATTCCTGTATGTACACAGAATGGCATCCGACTTCTGTATCTGCAAGAGTCTGCCCACACAGAGCCAGCCAAGCCTGAAAATCTGGCCTTCTCAGTGCCTTGCTGAGATACCGCAGCCTCAACATTCATCATATTTTCCACATATCATCTAAGGAGCAAAAAGTGTTGAAGACCAGTGCTACAGAAAGTGAAGAATAAGGCTAGAGACAGTAGCAAAAATTAAGATAAAGTCAATTCTGATTTACTGGTTTTACATGGATTTAAGTGGAGTTAGCCTTCAATACCAGTTACACATTTAACCAGGAACTGTTTTTATTAGCAGAAAACTGACATATCTGGAGTGCTTGTTGAACCTTTCCCCTTAGCTTACAAAAAAGCATAAAAAACATAAAAACCCAAACCTTCTACGTAAAAGTTTCAATGAAACACTTGCCAAACTAAAAGATTGATCCGTCAAAAATCTCCATGTTATTTTCATTATGTGCTTCAAAATCTACTTTTGGCCTTTCTTGGAATCAGAATTAACTGAATTCTGTTATTAATATTCAAAATATCACTCCTTTCTTGAGGCACTCATTTATACCTTGACACAGTGAAAGAGTTTATATTCCTTGATCTTGAGAGATGAAGCCATACTTATATGAAAATGAAGACGGCATTAGATATTAAGACCTAATGCTGAGACCTACAGTTCAAGAGCACTTGGAGGTAAGACTCTGGCTTGCAGCTCTTTTTAGCACACACATGCACATATGGGGAAAAAAATAATGAGACTCCTCTTCCATCTAACAGATTAATAGCTTAAAACACCGGAACGTTATACTTTGATCCTTTAATGCTCTATTGTGTAATCATTTTGCCAATATTTCCTGGCTTCAATATCAATAGTTTATAAGACAATATAAACATAAATACAGTCACCTGTTCATAGGACATGAGTCACACGTCTGTTTAGTGGGATTCACGCCGGTTACTAAATAAGATTCCCAGCCTCTATTGCATATCCATATTTGATGTGGTCATCAACAGTAACACCTGTCTGTGGAAAGTTACTTCACAGGATCTGGCTTTTGATTAATTAAAAATTCAGTCTAGCCAAATTTACAGCTTTTTTATTTTGTTTTAGTTTTTTTAAGGAACAGTGAAAATAGCTTGAGAAACTAAGTTACAGTGAAATCTACCATGTAGTCCAGCAAGTTCCAGCATTCACTCTTCTGAAACTTCACCTGTGCAGATGCGCCACAAGCGTATAATAGATAAACAGAAGAATGTCACTTGAAATGTCTTTAAGAAACTTGTCTCTAGCCAACATATCAGTCATTAAGCTACTATAGATAAAGGCACTTTCTCCTAATTACACTGAAGATATGCTAGCGGGCAACATGAAAAGTCTGATTTGTAAGACTACTGAGAGAAAGGAAATGAGTGAGAGAGAGAGAGAGAGAGAGAGAGAGGATACACGTCCCAGTGGTGCAGCACCTATGGTATGATGTGGGTGCCTGGAGGCTGACCACTGCGGCTATTTCAGTTTGATCTAATAACTGAGTGACTTTGTGAATTTCCATGCAGTATTGTCATCACAAGCTAATTAGGAATATGCTGTGAAATCATTCATTACACTACACCTCCTGCAGAGTACAGGAACACATTGTTTATTTAAGAAGGGAAACATCCTGCTTCCCATCTCTGCATATGAAATGTTCTGTGCATTTAGGTAGAACAATTTTATGTCTTGATAGTTACAGGAGTCTTAGATACATGCAAATCTTGAAGATATCCATACTGTAACATTATTCCGTAAATCATTACTAGAGATTAAAGTACAGCCTTTTACTTTGCAGGTAATGCCACAATTCCTTCCAATTCAAGAAGCAAAAATAGACAAGAAAAGCTGCAAATCTAGCAGAACTCCACCAGTCTCGCCACCAGGGGACACTGTCACGTCATTTCAAAAGCCCGAGGAAACAAATTTTCGAGTTAACACCAGTAAGTCAAATTTAGATGGATAGATGAAATCTTTAATGTGTTAGTTGTATGCTTCCTTACAACACAGCCAGTAAATATGATAAACACATGCCCAAAATAACATCGTAGCTGAGAATTGTCTTTGAGTCTTTACATCACACACACATACGCATCTCCCAACAACCAAAATAGTCAAGGTAGCCAAAGAAAGAAATCTGTTTACACTGGTTTTATCTGTTGATGCTGGTAGTTCTTTACAATATGCAAAGTGAGATTTAGGAAGTCCTTATTTGATATACATTTACATTTGGATTAATTTATACATGGATCTATGATTGCCAAACAATGAGAATTGCATATCCACAACTCATAACATTATATTATAGGATTATATATTACAGCACCTTACACAAAGTACAGTATAACACCTTATGTAAAGCAGAAAGTATGTTCCCCAAAATTAACAATGTGGAATCAACAAAACATGAGATAAAAGAATGAAAACATAAGCACAGAAAAAATGGAGATGGATTTTGAGGTTTTCCGCTTCAACCAAATAGTTCTGTTTCTCAAATAAACACTTTGTGCTTCTTTATGTGTTAAATTGGCAAACATATGTCTCTAAATACTTCAAATTGTGTCTTGAAGGCTATACAGAATCATAGAACGATTAGGGGTGGAAGGGACCTTAAATATCATCTAGTTCTAACCCCCCTGCCACTAGACTGGGTTGCTCAAAGCCCTGTCCAACTTGGCCTTGAACACTTCCAGTGATGGCGCATCCCCAGCTTCTCCGGGCAACCTGTTCCAATGCCTCACCACTCATAGTAAAGATTTTTTTCCTAAATGTCTAATCTGAATCTACCCTCTGTCAGTTTGAAGCCATTCCCCCTCGTTCTATCACTATATGCCCTTGTAAAAAGTCCCTCTCCAGATTTCTCGTAGGTCCCCTTGAGGTACTGTAAAGCTGCTCTAAGGTCTCCCTAGAGCCTTCTCTTCTGGCTGAACAAGCCCACCTCTCTCAGCCTGGCTTCATAGCAGAGGTGCTCCAACCCTCTGATCATCTTCGTGGCCCTCCTCTGGACTTGCTCAAGCAGGTCCAAGTGCCTGCCTCTTGTGTTGGGGTCCCAGAGCTGGATGCAGTACTCCACGGGGCTCTCACGAGGGCAAAGTAGAGGGGGAAAATCACCTCCCTTGACCTGATGGTCACACTCCAGCTGTTGGTTTTCTGGGCTGTAAGCAGGCATGCTGAGCTTCTTGTCAACCAGCACCCCCTCAACCTTTCTCCTGCTGCTCTCAATCCATTTTCCTCTCAGCCTGTATTTGTGCTTGGGATTGCCCCAACCCAGGTTCAGGACCTTGGTGATCTTCATGAGGTTTGCACTGGCCCACCTCTTGAGCCTGTCAAGGTCCCTTTGGATGGGATCCCTTCCCTTCAGCATATTGACTGCATCGCACAGCTTGGTGTTGTCAGCAAACTTCCTGACATCGTACTAGTACTATATTAAGAAAGGTTGGAATCTATGTTTACAGTGAGTTGAAAGTCCTCCTGACAGGTATAGACTTACTTTTTAATAAGTGATTAAGTTTAATTCAATAATTTTTTGAAGGTGTAGGCTTCATTCTTCTTTTGCAACTTTGGTGTTCAGTACTTACTTCAAAAAATTGAGTGCATACATCAAATGATCCAGGTTATAGGAAATCATTAAGTGAATATTCTAAGCAATACTTTACTCATCACCTTAGGTGGCTCAAGATTCAAAATTTCACTTGTTAAGCTTAAGAGTACACTTGAATTGTGAAGTATATAGGAAATTGTACTTAGGTTAACTACAAACCCAGGATATTACTATCTGAAGCTGAGCATTCTACCTTACAGAAATTTAGTTTAAAAAATAAGTGTTAGTTCTGTGTATTCTGCACAATTTAAACATCTGAGCTAGGAATAAAGACCAAATCACCTCTCCCATGTTAAAACCACTCTCCTGACTCATCTTAGAGCCATGTCAGATGACAGCACCAGCAGTCCTTAATTGCAGCAGCATCCATGGCCCATACTGTGCCTATTTCAGTTGTCAATATCATCAGGAGAAGTGATCAGTCATGTTTTCCTTTACTGCAATTTTTTCCCCAACTGCTGTTTCACTTCAACCTCACTGTGCATTCACCTTCCAAAAGCAAAATGAAGTATATTCATTCCAAAATCTAAGCAAAGAGTGAAGAGTTTGAAAAGACTGGAAAGCAGAGGTCTCTACTCAAAATTCTCACAAGATGGAAAAGCTCATAGATAGGTAGTGGTCAACAGCTGTCATTCAAAACCACATAGGAAACAAAAAAGAGGTTGCCACTGCTTCCAGTGAAGCTGAGAACATAGATTCATTAGTAAATTAACAGTTTACACAGAACGTTCTGTAGCATCTGAGTCTGGGTCATGGAAACTGCCTGGCTTATATTGTATATGACAGGCCTGAGCTGAAGCAGCAGGCGTGCAGGCTTTGAAGTGTTTCCAAAGGTAATTAAGCACGTCCTCTCAGGGTGCAGCTGTAGTGGGGCTGCATATCACTGTCCCCTGACACTTTTCAGCACTTTTCTACTGTGAGCTAAGACTCCCACAATTCTGCAGTAAGAAGAATGAATGCTCCTGAATCTGCTGGAAGACCACCCAGGTTAGCTCAAGCCTTTATAGAGCTGTTCCTGACTTAACTGCGTAAGTCCCTGGCAATCTGATCTAATTAGATCTACCTCAGGCAGGTACTGGATTTGGTCACCTCCAGAGGTCCCTTTCAAACTAAGTTATTCTACAATTCTGTGATCTTTCACTGTTTAAACCAACCCAAGTCACTAAAAGAAATTGGGTTATATATTTGTGAAGATGGCATCCCCTATGAAACACACACAAAGTGTCTTAACTGGCATAAAAACTGGAAAAGAGGAAGTCTGTGCACAGCCTTGGCTACTGTTTTCCCATGTACTGACAATTCCATCTATAAAACATTTGTATAATATGATCATACCATTTACAGCACACTTTCAAATTAAACTCTCAATGTGAATATGGAGACAAAAGTTAATATACATTGATTAAGACATTACCTAAACAGAAGAAAACAATTTACTTATCATAGATGTGCCATAAGCCTTGGGAACTCTGAACATTGAGGTGAATAATGTTATTTACATTGCAGCTATATTATTATAATCCATACTGTTAATAGGTGGTGATATTAACTTTGGTAAGAATATGTTCTTAGTTATAATAAGAACTAGAAAACAGGAAAACCATTCAACACAACATTTTAAAGGAATTTGCTTTACTAGTATTTTAGTATTAGAGAGTTATTGTCTTCTCTGGAAGACTACACAGGGATCAGACAGTACAGGCCTATTTAATATATTTATATTCCTAAGACTAGAGAAAACTTTGATGGATTTCTGACCCATGCTTTTTCTTTCTGTAGGCAATAAGTACTAAAAATTGGATCTCCTGCTGTGCAGCCCTGATGCTAACAAACATTTTCAGTTCTGACATTTCTGTGGCACTTTATGCAACTGTCAGCGGGCCTTATTCAACATATCAGATACCCGTGCAAGCTTGTGTGTCTGGAATGACATTGAGCCATTCCAAATGTCTTTCATATAAATCAGAAAAAGTGCCTTTTTCCAGCACCTTTTTACTATGCACTGAAAGGGGTTGATTAAGTGTTAAAGACTGATTAGCCTCTTTCGCAATTATAAAGGATTGCACTTAACAAGATCTGACAGTATCTCAGGCTAATTTCAGAGCTTCACAATATTTGTAAAATTGAAAACATGCCATAAAAAACCCCCATATTTTATAATCATTGAAATTAAAATTTTGTTAAAACATGAGCAACAAATGCTAAAATTCAGGCTGACATCAAAAAGTCTTTGCTTAATGACTTAACACATCTTACCTAGGTGGACCAGTGCCCAGTATCTTTCAGTCTGCTCAGAGCTACTCCTTAAATACTCATATCACGGGTACATTCAGTCATGATGTTATTGCTCATATCTGTGCTATGGACGTAGGCCAGGATTATAAAGACTGGTGTAGAACTGGCAAACTGCATCAGTCTCAACTGAGAATGCCTAATGCTGACAACGAAAAGTAGGTGAAAACAACCCATAAAGCCTCCATGTGATTGCAAAATACACAGTGGAGAACATTTGCTTCTTGCTCCTACAGTCCATCAGCTGTTCTCAAACACAAACACACCACTCACCTGAAGCATGCATGCACATATGCAAAGTAAATGGTTGAAAAACAGAAATTGTCCTTTTGGTTTTATTTACATTTTTAGTTAAGAAACTAATGCCTTTGTCACATTCTTAAAACACTGTGTATAGCACTGAACACATTTAAAAGCAGGGTGAGATAGAAAACAGCAGAGAAACAAAAAGTGTACTCTTAGAACTTGACATATGAAGCCACTAATGGACTTAATGCATTAAACAGGTTAACAGGGCCCTTTGATTATAAGCAGCACAATATTACAACCAAGTTGTTCTCCCTACAATTTGAAATAATTTGGATTAGTGTGTTTTATAGAAAAAAAGACTGTAAGGATGTAAGCTTTGAGGATGACTAAACACTGTTACGGGTTGCCCTGACCACTTGCAGAGTCCCAGCCTTGAATATACTCAAAACCCGATTGGACAAGACACTAAGCAACCTGCTCTAGGTGACCCTCCTTGAGCAGGAGGGTTACACTGGACATGTCCAGAGATCACTGCCAAACTCAGCAATTCTGTGATTCAGCAAGCATATTATCTTTAATATTTTTCAGATAAACTACACAAAGTAAGCGTTGGAGGGCTTTAGTTAAATGTACCAATTATACAAAATCATGCTCCATCATCAGAAGATAAAGGACATCACTGAGCAGTTCTTGATTCTCATATGAAATCTGCCCTTTATTACAGGAAGCAACAACTGGGTAACTGAAGCACTATGTGCCCAGTCAGCACAGCGTGAGTGGGCACAGCTATGTAAACAAAAACACAGGTTCCACGAGGTATGCAGAATCCCAATTCAAACCCTAAGTAGCTTCACTAACACAACCTTGAGCTGACACAATTGGTCTTGGACTGAGTGATATGGTTTATTTAAACAACTGTAAATTTAATCCCATATTTGACGCCTTTTGAGCCATGTAGCTTCTTTATAAATACTACTTAAATACCATTCTTTCTGGGCTTTTTAAGGTTATTTAATACTGTGTGTCTGCTTTACATAGAATCCTTTCTATGCTTGGTAGAATACCTTTTTGGGTGTAAATAACTGAATTTTTTTATAAAGTTACCCTGCGCAAGGTACACTGATCTAAAAGCAGGCCAAGTTCAAACATCAAAATGTTTTTCATTAGTTTCAGTAAAAAGGTAGTCCTGAGAAGACCACTAAAATCCTTAAACTTTAAACACAGTTAAGATTTTTGATGAGTTAGGATTATAAAGGACACTCTTCTCAAAGTCTTCCTCAGAGTACCTAAAGCCAGAAATCATGCGAGACAGGCTAGGCTTCTTACAGAGATTCATATAAGACAAAAAAATCCTATAGACACTATCACCCATACAAAAGCCTGACTTCTTCACATATTAAGTTACTGAAACAGAAACTGAAAGAACACACTTGTCAGCTTCGTGGAATTGGGGAACTGCATCTCAAAGGAGACGTAAAACCACAAAAAATGATGAATAACTTGTCAAGTCAAATAATATAGACACAGACCTCATAAAGGAAAATGGGTACATTTATTAAATCAAATTTAACTTCCATGATAACTGAGGCAATCACTCCAGCCACTGCCACTGTCAGTTCGACAGCAATGCCATGTCTGAATGGGAAAATATGCTTCAATACTTTTGAAATACCTAGAAATGTGGGCAATGTTAAAAAACATAAAACCTTTCCCTTAAAAACCTTCTCCTTCCACTTAGTTATAGAATTAAGAAAAGGAAATGCCTGCTGGAAGCATGAAAGAAGAAATCAATATTTGCAATTGAGGTACATTATCCTGCAATATCCTGAACTGTTCCTAGTGTAAGCTTTGAAAACACAGAGAAATATTAATAATTTCTCAGAATTCCAATAGGGAAAAAAAAAAAAAAGATACAGCTTCAACATGAATTATTTTAATTAGTGTTTGATTTACGCAGGAATTATTGGCTGGATAACTTCAGGTCCTTTTAAGTACTTGATGCTAAAGAGAGTAAGTACTTTTATTGTGCAAAACCAGTCAGAAATTTTACCTTCAGAGTTGCAAATATTCCCACTACTGTACATATTGCTACAGTCTTCCATGAAATTTACATTCAAATTGTCCAGCTTACGTAGGACCATACTTCATGGTTGATTCATTGGAGTTTTTTGTCTGTTGCTTTTCTACTTTACTTCCTATGCCCAGGATTACTATGATTTAATCTGAATCAGATCAGCATTTTAAACTTACTTAACACCTTTCTCTTTCAGCACAACCTAGTAAATCTGAACAGTGCAACACTGGGCATATTATAGTTAACATGATGAGTGCATTCTGCTTGCATCACACACACTGGACTGCTTTCAGATGAAACTAAACTAAAGGTCCTCCACAGGACTAAAGGAACTAAATACTGCAGCTACCAAAGGTCATCATATGCCCACAGAACACCACAAAAAACACATAGAAAGTGAAAGTTGAGTCCTCAACTGTTTCACTCAACTGATCCTCTCCTACTCACAAATGACCAATGCAGACATGGCATGAGGGTCTGAGAATCCGATCCATATTATTACCCAGCAGAGAAACATGCCTCATTTATGACTGCCTTCTGGTAGGAATACAGCCACCACCTTTGATACTGAGAGACCCTTCCTGCTGGGAAAAGGTGGCAATAACGAGCAGAAAGCTAGCTGTAAAATCAGCTCTCAATCTAAGGAGTTTTGAGTCTCTCTGCTTACAATACAGATGCTTAAGTCCATAGTTTAACATGTAACTTTGCAGCAAGCCTAAAGTAGGCATTGTCTGACCACCTCTTACATGCCTGTTAGAGGAATAATAAAATGTACAAGAGAAAAAGGCCTAAGCAAGGACTATTCCTCTGAGTCACCAGCACAAAAACAAACATCTCAAAGATAAAAATTCTTCTTCTTTTTTAAGCCTGACAAGAAGTCATCTTAGCTATGCACCAGCTGTTCATGAAAATCAAGAGACTGAATATTTTCAGATACAGGCAGGAGAAATTACTTTTTTTTTCCTTCTTAAAAAAAAAAAAAAAAGAAAAGAAAAAGCAGCTTCTAATGATTAGGAAAATGACAAAAGCCTTGGGGAACATGGTCTAGCATGAGGCATCCCTGGGGTTGTAACTAGATGATCTTAAGGTCCTTTCTGACCCAAACCATTCTATGATTCTCTGAAAAGGTATGAATCCTCTTTTCTTTTTGTCCAAGTCTCAAATGATATTCATAACAGTTCACAGCACTGAAAAATGGATAAAATTTCACTGCTTACTTGTGAAATATAAAAGGGAGTGTCCTGCTACCAGCACTTCAGGATTTGAATGAGGTACATGCGTCATATCTAACAAAGCCTTGTTTTTTAACTTAGTGGGAGAAAGAATGTCTCCCTCAAATAACTACAAAAAAAAAAAAATCAAGTAAAATGTAACTAAATGTAAATACATGTAACTATCAAATAATATCCAAATAAAACCTACTATCAATATGTGTCTCAGAAAGTCTCTCAGTGGAATCATTCTGCTGGTGTAAGGCCACAGGGCAAGGCCACGCATTCTCACCATTCACCATGTCTTTCAGAATTGTTTATATGCTGGGATTCCAACCAATTGCATCTTTTCACCTCAAATTCATTGCAGTCCCATGATGAAGGAGGACCTGCAGCACACCCTGTAGCTGGGGAAGGCTGTGCCTCCCTCTTGTCTCAGCAGGGCATGCTCCAGACCTTCCTCCCCCACCCTACAGTTACCAAACAGCTGAGCCTTCCCCACAGAGTCCTGGTGTGGAAAGAAGCCAGCAGAGCTGAGATGGGCTGCCAAACATGCCAGATGCAGGCTCTCTCACAGGTGACTGTGACATGAGCCCAGAAGAGTGAGCCTCATGATGAACACACAAACACCTGACATCCTACATCTAATTCAGAGTGTTTCTAAGGGGCCAAAAGGAGAATCAGGCAGACAGCCACTGAAGCTCAAGGGCACTTAGCTTATTGCACAAAACACCAGCTGCAGGGCTTGCAATTTATTCTCCATTTAGCTACTCTTACTGCAGGGACTTAAAAGTAAGTCTGAGTACTCAGTGACAATACAAACTGACGGCCTTCTCATGTGATGTCCAATATATGGAACACATGTCAGTACCTCTGAGGGAAGAGATGCCACCAGCTAGGAAAACGGAATGAGGAGTCTTGCAGACCATGCACCTACAGCAAAGCCAGATCCTGCAAAACCTCTCCAAAGGAGTTTCTTGCTTTATGACTAGGGTGGAAATAAAATGAGAACTGGAGCCAGAATTGGGCAGAGAATTGTAGCAATTTTGTCTTATTGTGAATGGCAACCACAAAATGTCTAACATGTAATGGGATGGGAATTCCCTTGATAGGAAATGGTAGACATATTTCTCCAGAGCTCTTTGTGCCCTCCTCTGCACTCTAAAATGCATTCCAAGTGAGAAGCTAAATTTATTAGTCGTCTTGTATTAAATCACTAGTTGTAACTAATAACTGCTAAGACACTCAGTTGAAGCTTGAATCCCTGTCCCTGCAAGCATGAACATGCATATGAAGTGCATGCCTCTCCACTGCACTTCATAAGAAGCCTGTTATTCCTATTATTTTAATACAGTGCTATTAGGGGACGTGTATTAAGTGGCAAACTTCCTTGCTGATGGCAGCTCTTGTCCTACAAAAGCTCAACTGCAACATCATATCTGAGAGGAGGACATCAGTTCTTTGTCTGCAGGCTTCTGCATTCATATTCAGAATCCTCAGTCATATCTGAGCAATGTTTTTGCCACTCAGAGCATATAAGGCTATTGAATTTCTCAAAGAAAAATCAAGATTGTGAGAGAATTAAAAGAATCTCTGTAACACACCAGCCCTCTCCAAGCACTGATTTATTGCCCAACCACAAGCTCATCATATGAAGACACACCTTATTAATACAGACTAAAGTGATCGCAATAGATGGTCTAGCACATGTTCCAAGATTTATTCAGCATTCAGGAAAGAGGAGTAATTAAACCTGTTCTTACAGATGCAGACTCCCAAATGATGCATGAGAATCCACTCTGGTGTTTTTCAGTCTTTGCCATCAGAATCTTTTTCGGGCCATCTAAAAATCAAACTTCCTTCCTGCAGTTCAACTTCTTGTCCTACCTACCAAGGATAAGGTGGGGGGAGAAGAGAGGAGAGAGGAGGGATATCTATTTATAATAATATGTCCTGCATTTCCAGACTGTTACATTCCTCCCACTACCCAATCCTCTCTGGTTCATACATGTACTAAAAGTTTCAGTAATTCATATACAAATACCTAAAGAATCTGCAATCAGCATTCCAAATCCACTTGAAGACTGCTCTGAAGAGCTATTATACAATTAGTCTGTTGGACCCAGCAGCATAGATACAAATGCCTGCAGTGTCTCGCAGCAGGCATCTCCAATTCCTACACAGCTGATGAATCAGCTGTGAATTAAGAGGAGCTTTCTCCAGCTCCTCCTAACATGACCTTTCTCTGCTAAGTTGCTTTTGGCTTCACACTGAGGCAGCAGTCAGAGATCTCAGGGAAAGCTTCCTATTAATGCAAACTTTCCCCATATGTTCAAAGCCTGCTGCTAAGCACATCCAGCGATATTTCTTTTAAGTATGCCTGGACTTTGTGGATAAATATGCTGTTCTACAGTCGTTATCCCCCCCTCCACATGAACACACACAGACTGCTTTTCTCTAATTCAAACTTAAAACTCAACAGAAAACAATTACTGCAGTAGTAACATATGCATTATATTGGATCCTGCCACCCACCAATTATGGTAACTCATGTGTTAGCGAGCTTTTTAACTTTTCTCAGCAAATATGGCATTTCACTGCTGTCAGAGTGAATCACTGCTGCATTCTAGTGCTCCACAAATTTATCTGATTCTGCTTTCCAAAGCACCTCCTGAAAAAGCAGCCCAAAAATTCTTATGACTTTCATGCCTAGGGAAGTGTTCCACATGGTTAAAGCATATCTGCCAATCTGACTACAGTTGCACAAAAAAATAGAGAGGCAAAAGAATTCTCTACTTCAAATACATAATGCACCAAATTAGTACTGGAGGGTGAATAGTAACAGCCCAGTTTTTCTTTTAGTACATTTAGTACATTTCAGCATCCTATAAACCACAAACCCTGGGAATGCTTAACAAACATTAATTACCTCTTGCTACCTTCGCATAATTTTTTCTAAATAATGCAATGCAATATAAAGTACCCAGATACAAACGCTTCAAAATCTACAGTCCTACAAACTCCTATTCATATGCAACTAGGTTCAAAAGAGCAAGTGTTTTCAAAATGTCAAATTAATTTTTTAGCATGACTGTTTACTCCCAAAATCTTTGAGAGAGATCAGATAAAATGAATCTATCTTAGCCTAGCATCAATCCCAAAATGTTATTAGCTTTGCTTTGTATTTTTTGTTGACACCTGAAATATCATGTGCACAAGTTAAGCAATTAACAGCCTTCAATCCTCAAAGGCTTACTATGCAGGGATCTGTAATGATCCCCACTTAAAAAAGTAAAAATGGCATCTGCTTGTGGGTTACTTTACCAAAGACCAGACAACTTCCACTGATGTCATGGTATCTCCTGCATTAAATACATCTGGACTTTTTACCAAATAGTCAACATGAAAGAAGATGGTAAAGCTTGTGCTTGGTTTTGACACCTTACCAGGTTTATAAATATTCCACAGACTATGCAGTGTATTAAATAATTAGAATTATTTAGCAGTCTAAAATTATGCAAATTAATACAAAGGTCCAATAGTCAATAAATACTGAATTTTCGAAATAAAGGTTTCCCTTTCAGGCACTCTCATTTTTCATTTAAACAATAATTGTTGAAGGCTGAATGGCCACATGTTTCAGGTTGCAAAATGGGAGTTTTTTGGCTGCAAAAGTTGAGCACTTATTTGAACACAGAAATTTGATTTGTTACATACTGAAAACCTCCCAAGTTTATCTCATATGCAATTGCTGAAAATTTAGAACATTCTAAGTGTGATTCAAAATAGAATGATATCTGGCATGGTTTAAACGCAGCCAGCAACTAAGTACCACAGAGCTGCTCACTCAGTCCTTCCCTTTTTCCGCCCTGCCTGGGACGGGGAGGAGAATCAAAAGAATGTAAAACCCATGAGATGAAGAACAGTTTAATAGCTAAAATAAAACTCAACATATTACTACTACTACTACTAATAATAATAATAAAAATAAGGGAATAACAAGGAGAAAGATATAAAACTAGATGGGGAAAAAATACCTCAACAATCAAACCAAACCAAACATCGTCAATAAACACAAGTGATGCACAATACAACTGCTCACCACCCGCTGACCGATACCCAGCCCAACCCTCACAGCGATCAATCCCTTCAGGGTAACTGCCTGTGTTAGATGGATCTAACACTGTAAAAATTGCTCCATGGTGGACAATCCTGCTCAAGATAAAAAAAGCATGTATGTATTTCTATTAGACGGGTATAACACTGGAATTGGTCCATGGCAGACCACCCCGATTATATTGAGTGTGCACAGCAGCGAGCTGGCAGGGCCACTCCTCCTGGCACAAGCTGGTCCCCTGCGTCAGGATGAATGTGCACAGGGAAAAGGAGCCAACAAGGCCACTCCTCCTGACCCAGACTGGCCCCCTGCGTCGGGATGAGTTGGCACTTCTGGGCATATAAAAGGCCCAGAGTCAGAGAGAGATAGAGAAGGGATTCAACTGCCTTTTATGGCTGACCTTTCCTCCACAGGGACGCCCACTAAAAGTATGTGCCTGACACCCCGTTTCTACACAATGCACCTCGGAGCTGGCCTCCTGGTCATTGCACAAGTGTGTAGGTCGGTAAGAACCTGTGCCTAATCTCTTCTTTGGTAGCCTTTAGTTCTCTCTCTTTCTAGCTTGATAAATCTCTGGATTTTACATCTATTTTAGATCTTGTAATAAACTTTCTAGCAGTCTGGGGTGTGTGTGTGGCTTACATTCCTTCTCCACCAAGAATCCTTCGATCTCTGGAACATTCCCCCCAGTTTATATATGGGGCATGACGTGCTGTGGTATGGAATACCCCTTTGGCTAGTTTGGATCAGGTGTCCTGTCTCTGCTCCCTCTTGGCCTCTTGTGCCCCTTCTCACTGGCAGAGCATGAGAGACTGAAACGTCCTTGATCAGGATAGCAACAGCTAAAACATCGGTGTGTTACCAGCGTTATTCTCAGATTAAATCCAAAACACAGCACTGTACCAGCTACCAGAAAAAAATTAACTCTCTTCCAGCTGAAACGAGGAGAATACCATACTCTACTACACTGCTTGTACTCACAAATCACTTAATTTTGCTAGCATTGTAATAATATTCTTTTATTATTCACAACTTACCAAATTGCTTTGTTGCAAACTTTTATTCATAAATGGTTTAAATCCAATATACAAGGATCAAATAGCCCTACGCACAAAACGTGTACTAAATTAAAGTGAAATCAGATTAAATATAAAGACTTTTTATAGTTGTAAGGTGTATATTGGGTCTGGACAATAGAAATGAAGGCAGAGCACCCATGGTTTATAATTTCATTGCTCACATATTGAAAGCACGCTATACTGGCTCCATTAAAAAATATTATTCTGAATGTATCTATGATGAAATTAAAAATAGGTTTTTACTCATCAGACAAACATGTTTCTGGAACAGTCTCTCAAAAACAACAGTTGGGTGAAATTACTAGCCACCACTCAGATGGAGCTTGCTTTCCTGCAAGGAAGTGGACAGTGTGATTGATTATAGTGAATGCAGATGAAAATTAATGATGCTGGAGATTTCTAACATTCTCACAGTTTTTTTAAAGGAAAAAACCAAACCAAACCCAAAACCAGCAAAAAATACAACCAAAAAAATCACAATTGGTAATAATTATTCAAGTACTTCTAAATACCGCAAGTATTTGCTAGAGACCTGGAACTGAAATGGAGATATCCATAGCATAACGAAAACTCCATTTCAGTGGGAAATATATATACATTTTTTTTTTTATATATATATATCAGGAAAGAAATTCTGTGCAAGATGAAGAACGGTAAAATAGCTGGGGAAAAAGAAAAAGTATTGTAAATCTTGTTCATTTCATTAGAAAGCAAAATATATACTTTTGTAGACCCTTAAAAAAATGGACTATTATTCATAAAGAGCTGAAGAACGCACACATTTCATACGTACACCACAGACGACTCTTAGGTGGCTACATGATTTTGCTACGTCACTGCTGCTTCCTTGGTTATTGTATTAGTCTTTCAAGTTTCAAAGTCCTTGCCTCATAAACCAGCAATATACTTCCTATATATTATATCCAGTGTAATCAGCTTATAGACGTTTACGATTCATGCTTATTTACAAAACAGTTTTCCTACTTGCTTGTATTGACAAGACACAAATTTTGCCACAGTGCCTTTAACCAGAGACTTGCTCAGCACTTGGTCTCAGTGAGGATCTCTAGATACTACCTCAATAGATAGAATTACTAAAAATGAACATTGAACCCTGAGGATTCTCCAATCCATTTAAATCTAAAAATTACATGTATTGCCTTCCTGTGCACATGATACTAAAACTGTAGATGCTTGTAGACAAAACAGACCTCAGAAAATACTCAAAACCTCTACTTGTTTTACTCTTAACACAGAAAAAATCCACAAATTTCTCTCAATGGAGTATTTTCTAAATAATGTTTCAGGTTTTTCCCCTCTAACTGACATCATGTTGGACTGTGTTCTCTTACCTTGCCTTCCACATACAACCGCCTACCTGCATACATGTGCAGACATTCTAACTACAAAGAAGCATGTCCTGACAGATTAGTGAAAAAATACACAAATAGGTTTTGTTCTCCTGTTCCACTTTTGCTTCTATTTTAAAAAATAAAGCAATACTTGATACATTTTCTTGACATTTCTTAGCTCAGTTGAATGAGCTGGTTTTGGTTTACAGAGCTATTAACTGATATAGAAAAGGATAGACCAAAATTATTTAAAAAAATTCAAGCCAAATGAAGCTTTTAGTCTTAAAAGCCTTTCACCAACTTTTTATTTTATTAAGTAAACAAATACTTCCCACCTCCCCCAGATTTGCCAAAGGGAATTTGAGAACATTCGGCATTAGCATCTACAAAATTACTGATTTTCATTTCAGAATTAGCCTATATATTTAGAACACATTGGACTATTCTCAGAAGATTGAACGTTTAATTTTTGAATAAACCATAGCTTGTGGGTTGAACCAAAATGAAACCTTTTAGTATCTCATTTTGTTGAAGTATCTTCTGTATTTAATTGAAGCTGCAAAGTTTTCATCATTCTCACTGTCAGTAAATAAAAACTTTGATCATGTGTCCATCTTTAGATCATCAAAGAAAAACTTAAAAAAACCCTATACTTTCACTAAAAAAGATTTGATACAACACCTCTTACTCTTTTCTCTGTATGTGCTCTTGCTAATGCATAGGAGGCATCAACCAACCACACACATCTCCCTGTAGACGCTAACTGAATAGGGAGCTCTATCTAACCTTTTATCTGGTCTCTCAGAGAAAGGCAAAATGAGCCTGGCATGCCAATGTAAGATGAGTGCAGGGACAACCTTGTTGGCTACTTTGTCCAGACTTCCCTTTCACTGGAAACATCCCTTTGTAGGTACACCACAGATTTGACACTAAAAAGAGGAAAGGCCTGTTCAGCCATTCTGTAGTATTCCACTGCCTTCAGTAGTTACAATGTTCTCATTTACATGTGCATGGCCTGGCACACACATGGGAGGGGTGACCTCATGCAGGAATGCCCACAGCAGTGTGACTTCTCAAGAAATTATGTGCAGAGGAAGTGAAGTTAGACAGGAGAGGTGAAAAAATGCTAGAAACCATTTTATTCAAGAGAAGAATGCGATTGCAATATGTTTTTTGTGAACAGTCACGGAGGCTGGTATTTGTTACATGAAGGTGAATCAGGTATGAAGAAGGTAAGTATCACTGTTCAGCACAGTAACATACAACTGCTCTTTTCTGAAATCGCTGTCTGTTCTGTGATGACATTTGTCTTAAAAGTTCTTTAAACAAAAGAAAAAAGTTACTGTGATGGAAGAGCAGAACTGAACAGGTGGAGAATGCCATTTTCCCTTGTTATGCTATTATCAAACAAATGTGCCTTTATCAACAGAGAACCAAGAAAACAAAACACAGAATCAATTACTATGATAATTAAGTTAGTCCATAGCACACTAGTCCTCTATTTCCTTTTGCACTTTTTGACAAATACTCCACTAAACCATCTTCTGTTACAGTGCATAGTAACAACATTGATTTGTCATTCTGCAAGCTAAGAACAGCTTGAGAACTGCGAGCCAGCCATCTCCAGAGCCATTAAATGAGGAGGGGAAGTGCCAATCAGGAGAATTTCCAATGACAACAATTTCCACAGTGGCTTCACTGATAAGGAAAGACATGTCCAGCAGTCCCTAACAACCACTAAGAACCTGTTAGTATTTAAGCAAACAATAACACCTTTAGACTTACAAATAATTTATAAGAATTTTGAATACTGCTATTAGTAACTTAACACTGTTGAGCTTCAATTTCACTTCCCTCAAAAATAAAGAGCCCAATATTTAAGACAGTCTGAAGCTAGTGAACTCTCTGCTTCATAATGGGATTCACATATATTCACCTAACCTTTTAAAATCTGGAATTACAGCAGATTTCCTAGAGGAAATCAGAGTTATAAAAGAAGTCTTGAGTTATTGTTTATTCCTCCAATATTGATTAAAAAAAAATAAAAAATCAATCCCCAAAGAGTTAAACCAAAAGCTGTGACAGAAAGAAATCTCAAATTTTAAGGCTCAATTTTTCTTTTGTTTCATTTCATTTTAATTACAGAATACTGTTATGCAATTTCCATGGGAGTTCCTACTTCTCTTTTGAACACTGCAGCATGCACCTGTTTGCAATTCTGCTGCCATATTAAGCAAAAATTTCAACACAACAACTTGTATCCTTGGCAGGACTGGTCGTCCGCAGACTCATCTACTATCTTTAAGTATGTTTCTCTAAAATGCTTCCAAACTGCCTAAGTTCAGGAACATACAGTAGAGGAATAATGATTTGCAATTCAACTTAAATTGTTAAGCACAATGAAACATCAGTGTGCCAGTCAGCAGACAGTTTAACAAGCTGGAAAGAACTAACCATGGAGATGGCTTCAGTGACACAGCTGATAACAACACACTGGAGCAGGGAATAGGTAACAGATAAAGGAAAATGGAAAAAGAAATCTTGTGCGAATCACCAGAAAAGGGCAAGCACTAGGAAAAAAAAAAAAAAAAAAGGTGAAAAAATCCAGCTGGTTAAACTGGGAAGCAAAAAGAAAATGGTGACACATGAGAAGAGAAAACAAGATATTGTTTTGTAAACCTTGCATCTGTCTTTACAGAAGGACTTGTACTTATTTTGTTTACGAGAGAAAAAGGATTCAAATGCTTCCCAAGACACAAAAATATTCTTTTCAGTTCACTGAAATATGTCACATCAGATGAATATGGAAGAAGTGTTACTAAACTGTTGTTTTAATGCACCACATCAATTGTCTCTCTGCTATTCTACTCAGAAGCATGCAACTAAGCGCAGGGTGAAATTTCACACTTGATAGAAACTACCATCATATTACCATTGAACTGGAACAGTCAGACAATCCAAAGCTGGAGACATTTGGAGATACAGTCACTTATCCTTTCTGCCATTGCTAAAAGCCAGAGCAAACCAGCATGCTGACTTGGCCTTTGAGGATACTAAATACTGCAGCTTTCCAGCTGCACCAGAGTACTCATACACCCAGCCAGTGTCCACTGAATAGCTCACAAGTTAAGACCTCCACAAACCCTACCAGCTTCAGCTCATACTGCATTTGCCTTATGTGGGAAAAATTTAAATTTCCACTGTGTGGCTCTGAACATAGGTCCTACATTTCCTCCTTCTCCAGCAGCTCTTATTTACAGACTTATACAGGAGTACAGCACACATCCCTCTGGTGTGCTAGTGTTCTCTTCCCTTTTGCAGACTTTTGGCAAAGGGCTTCCTTCTCCTTCAGCTCATTCCTTTGGGAAGGAGGAAACCATGCCATTTCCAGCCATTCATTACCCTAGGCTTGAAAGTGTCTGGGGCTTGAAAGTGTCTGGCAAGTTTGCTAAAAGGAACCATTTACCACAATTCTTTAGGGACACAGGCCATTGGGACAGACAGGTAAGGGGTTCCTCTGCAGCAGTTTAAGCTTTGCAAGGACTTGTAACAAGAAGTCATTCTGAGGAACACACACAGGTGGGACAATTTATATTCCAGAGGTGTGAGGGACACTTGGTGCAAAGGATTCAGAGGTGCTTTGCGTGCTTAAGTCTGACAGCTAGACTCTCTGCTGATTAGGAAATTACAAGTTTTGTGGCATGGGGAGATGGCAGAGAACAGACATGCATTCAGTTACCTGAGTTCATTTTACCATGAAGAGATACAATTTCATATTTATGTTTTATTCACGCTACTTGAATAGTAATCAGAATTAATAAACACTGTATAACTTCTAATCTCTTATTCTGGGGTGACATATGATCATTCATTATACCTTAGGGAAAAAGGGAGCCATCTAGACTTCATACCAGAACACAACCTCTATTTCCAAACACCTACAGAAGTCACTTACACACAGAGTAAAGAAACAGCATTTGAAATACCAAAGATTTTGACCACAAAATTCATAGCTAAAATCGATTTCCACGTCAGAGTGAAAATATTATGCTGGAACAGCTATTAAATATTTCAGTATGAACATTATATAGCATTGCTGCGGTTGAGAAGCTGCTCTTCTTTCCTTACTTCAGGGCAATTATTTTGAAGAAGCAAATACCCTGCTGGCAAGGCACACTTGTTACTGAAATGCCAGACCATAATCTGAATAGCAGCCTCTCCAGAAAAGGAGCATTTGTTTTCCCCAAATTACACATAGCAACAAGAAAAGTGGCTCCTAGACAATATTATATAAGGATCAGAGAGCCTCAGCTTCAGAAATCAAGTCACTTATCTGGACTTTCTTGTTCAAGAATACAACCTTGTTAGAATACAATCTGCCCCCTCATTTCCAGGAATAATCAGGACACTTCTGAATCACAGCATGATGCAAGCTGAAATAGACCCCAGGAAATCTGTGATCCAATTCCCCACAGTCCTGAAGCAGGACTAACATCAGCAGTAAATTGGGCTGCTCAGGATGTCCAGGTGCGTTTTAAATCGCAAGCTGGCAATTTCACCATTCGTCTGAGCAACCTGGTCTCACAGTGTCTCATCACCTCCATTGCAAGCTTTTTGTCCAACATCAAATCAGAATTTCCCTTGTTGTAATTTACAATTTCCACAGCTCCCTTGAACAAAACTAAAGATTTAGATACTTACTCCTTAATTTCAGCCAGTAAGGAAAACCAATCAGTTTTCCATCTATATTACTGGCTACCAACAACCTCTAAGACATTTTCAAACTTAAGCACCCTTATAGGAGCCTAAATACAAAGAATCCACTATAGTCAAACTGAATACATTACTGGTTATGACTTGAGGCATATGAAGTTACTATGAGTTTAAATTCTGTATGACTTGGTATGTATTTGTACTACATGTTTAACAATGACTATTCAAATTAAGAAATAATGAAAAAAGAAAAGCCGAAATGTGAAAATAAAAAGAAACTAGTATTCCTAGGAAAAAAATAGAAAAGCTTGTGAACTCTCATCATTTACAATTAAACACACAATAAAGGATGGCAATTAAAAGTTACAAAACTATATTTACATAAAGGTTTATAAATCTTATTTTCAAACAATAATGAACAAAAATGCTCGCCAAGGAGCCTGTAGAGCTAACAGAATTAATCAAGCCATAAAAAAGAAGTTCACAGAAAGATGTTTTTGCATGTACATCTGACACAGGGAAGTTTGGGAAAGCAAGAATACTTGGGGCTTCTCAGAGGATATACCATAGCTGCTGGCAGAAGGGGCTACAGGATAAACAAACAAAAAATCCCAAACCTTAGCTGATTACAAATCACCAGAACCAGACAATACATAATGTTTCTCAAAGACCTCACTGGTGAAACAGTTAATCACCATTTGTAGTCCCTTAAAATGATTTTGTGCTGAAGAACTGAAAGGTGGCAAACATGATACTGATTCACTTTTAAATGCTTTAGAGATCAAGAAAGCCATAGATCATTATGTCTGCTGCCTGCACAGGTAAATTGGTAGGAATAATAGTGACCAATAGAATTGGTATACAAAGAGACAAAGATTCAGGGAAAGATGGCAGATGCTGATCAAAAGAATGAAGCGGCTCCCAGAGGAAGGACGGTGGCATGGACCAGCTCTCATCACACTGGGACAGGGACAACTGAGAGGAAATACAAAAGATGTCTATAAACAAGTAAGTTAGCACAAAAAAGACTAGGGCACAACTGTTCCTTGCCTCCTCCAATTGACACTATTACACAATAAAAACCTATTCTTCTGTTTGGCCCATCTATTCAGAACACAAGTGGTTTTGTGCTGTTCCAGGATTTTCTGTTTTTTATATATATATAT